>NC_056750.1:281528029-281533029 GCF_019279795.1 Protopterus annectens | reverse complement strand
TTTTGTATTTTTTCTCCTAACAGATTTGTTTGTTTTTCAATTGAATGGTACATGTTATAGGTCACATTAAAGGTGGGAAAAGTTTTGAAATGATTTATTATGGTCTCATTTTTATATTTAAAAAACTGGCATTTTAATAGGGGTGTGTACACTTTTTATATCCACTGTGTAGTTGTAAGATGTATCTACAATTCAGTCCAGTCATTCACATTGAAAAAATCTTCAACATGTGATAAACAATAGGACATTAGGCCTAATCCAACAAGTGGTAATAATAAAACATGAAAAAATAACTTATACTGAAGAAAAAATCATACAACTATGGGGCAAAGCCCACACCTTCTACCCCTTGGTGTAGAGTGGACTCAGCTAGTCAAGTTATAAAGGGTAAATTAATATTGTGCGTCAGTCCAAGTGGAAAAGATACAACTTACAGAGGTGGTCAATATAGAGAGGTTTGTCTTTCATTGAGTACACGTGGTGCATGTCTGATCTATGAAAATTAGGTCAACCTAAGGAGGTGGTCAGTGTAAGGAGGTGGTCAACTATGGAGGCTCTACTGTATATATATATATATATATATATATATATATATATATATGTATGTGTGTGTGTATATATATATATATATACACACACATACATATATACATATATATATAATGTCTGAATTTTATTTCAGCACTAGAAGCAACTTCTACGTTTCTAAGGTTTACAGCTGAAATATCCTCATATCAGGCACACTTTTTGGATCTCAAGTTGGAATTTAAAGCCAACAGGATAGTTACCTCTTTATCTAGAAAACCCACCTGGAGGAACACACTATTACGCTTTGAGAGTATGCATCCCAGGTTCACCTTTAAAGGAATAGTCCTAAGTCAAATGTATAGAATTTGTAGAATATGCAGTGATAGGAATATCCTACTCTCAGAACTCAGTAATTTGGAAGGTTTATTTAAACAAAGGGGTTATCCCCCAAAATTAGTAAATGATTGTAAGCAGGAAGTTATCCTGAAGGTTTTGGGCAGGACAGACGACTCTGTTCCAGGTGTGAACATTCCTCTACCTCACCCAATGAGAAAAGATAGATATACTGATAGATTGAGCTACGTCACCAAGTATACTAGTGATGTTGCCCATCACAATAAAATCATTACTAGAAATTGGAATATCCTGATTACTGATTCATTTACCAAGCAACTTGTGGGCAATAGCCCAAGGTTTAGCTATAAGACTTGCCATAATTTGAAACAAACCTTATGTTTAGAACAGACGTTTCCTTTAGGTAATAACTTCAGTGACGTAGAGGGGGGCTTTGTCACATGTGTCCATATGTCTCCAAAAATGTTAGTTTTTCACACCCTGATGGGTCCTTTATATTTACACCTAGGTTTTATAGTGATTGCAACAGCACTAACTTAATCTATTTAGCAACATGTGACTCTTGTGAAGCCTTTTATGTAGGCCTCACGAAGAGGAGACTTCGTGACAGGATATATAACCACTGTTACGATATCAAGAAAGCTAATGTGAGCAATGCCCTGGCCAAGCACATAGTAGAGTTCAATACACATAGATTCAGTTTTATGGTCCTGGAATTACTTGCCATCAGCAGCAGGGAAGGAGACAATATGAACCAGTTGGCTGTCAGGGAACTTAAATGGATACTTACATTGAAGGCGCACTTACATCCAGGCATTAATCAATATGTATCTGTTAAACCGGTTCTTAATAACAGGAAGCTGTAACACTGGCATATATTATATGTTATTTGGCCTGAGGCTGTATTCAGGTCTTTTTATTATTATTATTTTTTTGTCCACCCTTATGGTTGACTAAAGTTGGTTGAATATTTAATTTTACTAATGCTCAGTTACACTCATTAGGTCCTTTACTGGACCTAGTATGTTTCCCCATATCTTAGGGTTCACCCCCTTTTATGGGTTAAGGTTATTTCTCTGACTGTGTAACCAGGCTTCTTTATACACCATTTTTTATATGTGTATATTTAAAGCCAGTAGCAACTGAGCCATGTTTTCAGATCTTGACATTCAGTGTCCTATGTGTATGGTTGTTATTTTTAGGCAACATTAGCATTTGGTTGCTGCCCTTATACTTTTACCTTCATATTAGTGCTGTTGTCAGACATTGTTCCATGCTTGAACCCTCTTTTATGCCTTTCATTTGTTTTGGACACTTGGTATTACATGTGCCTCTATTTAATCATGGATTACATAACAATCACACATTTTTTCATCTAGTAGGTCCCATGCTTGGTATTTACCTGTGTGGCTACTGCCTGAACTAGTTTATTCTTTGTTTTAATGTCATTGTTTTTGTTTATATTTATCGCAGTTTTTGTTTCATGCTTGGTGTGGATTTTAATGTTTTGATGTTTTACTTATAATTTACGACGGCAGATGTTTCTACTGAATTTATATTTACTTCTATTTTTAACTTGCATTATATTTATTATTGTAGCTTGTCAGTATATTTTTAGTGCTATTAATGTGGCACTTTAGCCCGCAATGTGCGAACCTTGATTGGGTAGAGATGGATCTGGGCGTAGACTTTAGTATTCTAGCCCGGCCCAATGGCGCTTCGACAGGACTGTCCATTGCACGCATGTTTGTAGAGGAGGAGTGGTTTTTCCGCAGGTTTATGTTTATTATTTTTTACCACTTACTTCCTACTTTTCAATATATTAACCTGATGCTGAAGCTGAGTTGCCTGGTCACTCAGCATCAGTATGGTTAATGATTTTTGACTAGCATGTAGCATGAAGGCATTTTGTTGTTGGGAAGTTGTTTTTGACGACATATCAACAGATGCAGTATTTGCAGTTCCTGTTTATATACAGACAGCATGGGTGAGTAGGCTGTTGTTGTTGTTTACTCTTGGATTGCCGTCCGTTGCAATGTATTGTTCGTATATGTCGGATTAGCTTTGACTGCAGGATAGTCTTTCTTTTAGATTTTATCTGCTTTCTTGTGATGTCGCCTTTAGGGATTGTTTGCACTTAGACAGCGACTCTAGAACCAACCATGAAAGAAGTTATAGATACATCTGTGTATTGACACACGGCTCATTCACAAGCAGTACACTTTGTTTTTTGTTTTAATCATGATCCTGCATTGTTATACAGTTTTGTGAGACAGTTGTTCCAGTCAGTCATGTTTTTAAACAGCGATTAGTTGCGCTGTTGTTTAATATAGTCTATTTATGACTTTTATGCTGTGGCTTTTATTGAGCTTATGACATTTCTACGCTGTTCCTTTAAATGGGATATGGAGGAGAAATACGTAATTATTTATCTGATTGTTTAATTACTGTTTAATTAGTTGGTTTGAGCGCCAAAAATTTCAGTATATAAGCCTGTCATATTTAATGTTTTTTACACCTGAAGAAGCGTAGTATAGCTACGTGAAAGCGCTTGTGTTCTTGTTCGTCAATAAAGAAGGTTTTATCTCCAGTGATTGTCTTCGTGTGGTGACTCCAGTGGAATTTGTGTTACTTATATATATATATATATATATATATATATATATATATATATATATAGACCAGACATGCACTACCTGTACTCAGTGGAAGACAAACCTCTCTCTATTGACTTGCCCCATAGTTGTATGTTTTTTTCTTTAGTATAAGTTCTTTTTTCATGTTTTATTATTACCACTTGTTGGATTAGGCCTAACGTCCTGTTGTTTATCACGTGTTGAAGATTTTTTCAATGTGAATGACTGGACTGACTTGTAGGTACATCCTACAATTACTGAAAAATTTTACATTTAATCGAGACATGATGGCCCAAAGGAAGGAACTCAAAGAGCTGACATTAAGGAAAAGGTTGATGTTCTACGTTTTCTGGAAAGCAGCCAGAGAAAGACAGCAGAACATTTTGGTGTTAGCAAGACCACAGTTAGCAACATCCAAAAATGTAAACATGAGTACCTGGAGAGATTGGGAGGGAAAGCTGAGATGTACAATGGAAAAGGACGAAAACTTCCCTCACTGAAGTCAATGAAGCCACATTAACCTGGTTCAAACAAATGAGGGCAGTTAACACCCGAATCTCCAGGCCGATGATCCAAGAACTTGCTAAAAAATTTGCACAGGAATTTGGGGTGGCAGATTTCCAAGCATCAAGTGATTGGCTCGAGAAATTTAAACTGCGACATGAGATCTTCCAGAAAGTCTTGTGTGGTGAATCCAATGTATTTCCAGTAGAAGTTGTGGAAGAGATTATCAAAAAGTTCCCAGACTTGCCAGAGGCTTCAAAGGTGACGACATCTTTAACACTGACAAGTGCAGGCTCTTTTTCAAGGTGATGCCTCACAGGAGACTCATCATGATGGGTGACAAATGTAAGAGCAGAAAACTTTCCAAAGAACGTTTCACAGTTCTGCTTTGTGCTAGCTCATCCAAAGAGAAACTAAATCCCTTGGTGGTTGGTAAATCGGTAAAGCCATGCGCATTCAAGAACCTGAAGCCCGAAGACCTCCCCATCACTTGGAGATCAAACAAATCCACATGGTTGACTGGTGGCCTGTTTGAGGAGTGGGTAAGGATATCAACTGAGAAATGAAGAAGAAGAAATGGTCTGTTCTACTGACAGCAAACAACTCTCTTGGCCTCCCGCAAGTGAATCATCTCACAAAAGTGACACTGAAATTTCTGACTCCAAAGACGACCTCAAAAATCCAACCTCTTGATCAAGGCATCATCAGAACATGTAAAATGCACTGCTGAGCCCAGCTCCTGCAGTGGGTCAATACTAAAACACAAACCTGTGGTCTGCCTGTGGAAGCAACGTCATCTACTGCATCAGTTAGCGTTCTGGATGCTGTCCTCTAAATCAGTTCTGCTTGGAATAAAATACAGCCAGAATCGATACAGAAGTGTTTCAAGAAAGTTGGATTTGTCACAACCCAAGAGCACGATGTTTTGGCCCCATCAGACAGTCCATCTCCCAGGACAGAATTCGAAGGAGTACATTT
>NC_056750.1:281415529-281525529 GCF_019279795.1 Protopterus annectens | reverse complement strand
CTATTCCAGAGCATGGGCATTCTCTGGATTATGAACCTGTCCCTCCAGCATTTATTGTTGATTGTGGTAATGAGGTTGCGGTCTCTGGAGCATATGGTGAAGAGGGATTGGGATTTCTTTACAGGTAGCATTTCTAACAGAGCTGGGTCAGACATGGCTTTGTAAGTCAAGCAGACATCGCTTCTTAGTAGACGGTATGAGAGAGAGATTAGCTGGAGTTTTTTGAGTCTGTCCATGTAGGACATGTGTTTAAGGCCTAGGATCCTCTTCGTGAGGTACTTTTGTGGCCTTTCCAGCTGTTGCATGTGTCTAGTGAGGTACATGCCAAATGGGGCATTATACTTGATGACTGGCCTAATGAGGGAAGAGTAGAGTCTTTGTGAATGCAAAACCCTTGGTAATGAGATGTGCCACATAGAAGGACTTTCTGACCATAGTGGCAATTTGGTGGTCGGAGGAGAGGTTGCTGTCAGCCTGTGTCCTCAGATCTGTAATAACGCTTTCAAGTGTTTAGTGGTCTCCCATCGATGTGGTAATTAGTGGGAACTGAGTTTTTCCCATAGGGGATGATGATGCATTTTTTGGCATTTAGTTTAAGGCCATGGTTTCAACACCAGTCATTGGTCTCAGTGAGGCCTTTCTATAGGATGTATACATCACTCGTGGAGTTAATAATGGCTCCCATCTTGCAGTCATCTGCGAACTTGGTCAGCCAGAGTCCCTCCGTGTTGGCCTGGACTTCTGAGAAGTAGATGCCAAACAGGAGAGGACCCAGGACCGATCCCTGTGGGACTCCACTCGTGACTGGTCGGCAGTCTGACTTGGAGTCTGCTACTTTCACACTGTGGGTTCTGTCTGTGAGCCAGTTTGCAACCCACCTAGTGATATAGGGGTTGATGCCTAGTTTGGTGAGTTTATCAATAACTCCTGAGTGGGGAATGGTATCAGAGGCCTTGGCCAGATCGAGGCAGGCTGTATGAACTGCCTTGCCCTCATCCACAGCTCTGCTGACTGACTCAAAGAAGTCAATCAGGTTGAGCAGGCATGATCTGCCTTTCACAAAATCAAACTGAGTGGGATCTAGAGTTTGGAAATTCCCTATATCCTTGTTAATTAGGTCTATGATGATGCGCTCCATAGCCTTACATATCAAACTCATTAGGCTAATTCGTAGGTAGGTACTAGGCTATTCGCCCTAGGGCCTATATAAGCCTAGCCAAAAAGGTACCCTGGCTTTCGTCACCCAAGAAAATTATTTTCCTGTGCCCCTGTTGAGCAGAGCCACAGAAGTGATCCCTGGGGTTAATTTCCTGTCTCCTATCCAATCATCAAGATCTTTTTTGAAGAGTGCTAATGAGGAGCTTTGTTTGATATAGATAGGTAGTTTGTTCCAGAGTATCGGAAGTCTCTGGGACAGGAATCTATCCCTCCAGCATGTTCTGTTTATTGTGGTGGCAAGGTTGAGGTCCCTAGACCGTTTAGCTCGGAGGGATTGGGATTTCTTTAAGTGGAGCATGTCCAACAGCCCTGGGTTTGACATAGCTTTTTATGTTAGGCAGATATCACCTCTGAGTAGGCGATATGCGATGGAGTAAAGCTGGAGTTTTTTGAGAGAGTCTGCATAGGGCATCTGTTTGAGGCCAGTAATCCTCTTTGTGAGATATTTCTGTGGCCTTTCTAGTTGTTGTAGATTTCTTGTGAGGTACATACCAAAATGGGCATTGTACTCTATAATGGGTCTAATGAGTGACGAGTAGAGGGGTACAATGACCTCTTTTTTCCTGGATGAGAAACCTTTTGTGATGAGTTGTGCCACTTAGAAGGATTTCCTGACTGCTGTGGCGATGTGATTATCAAAGGAAAGACTACTGTCCACCTGTGTCCCAAGGTCTCTTATCACACTTTCGGTGTTAAGTAGACTACTGCCTATGTGGTAGTTCATGGGTACAGAGTTTTTACCAAAGGGGATGACAATGCACTTTTTGGCATTGAGCTTGAGGCCATGGATTTGACACCAGGCATCTGTCTCAGTGAGGCCCTTTTGTAGGATGTCCACATTGTTAGGAGTTTCGATTATGGCTCTTAGTTTGCAGTCATCTGCGAACTTCATTAGCCAAAGACCTTCTGTGTTAGCCTGTACTTCTGAGAAGTAGATACCAAACAAGAGAGGGCCCAGGACTGAACCCTGTGGTACTCTACTTGTCACTGGTCTGAAGTCGGATTTGGAGTCTGCTACTTTCACAGTGTGGGTTCTGTCAGTGTGTCAGTTGGCAACCCATCTTGTGACATAGGGATTTTTATCTAGTTTAGTGAGTTTATCTATAATTCCAGAGTGGGGGATGGTGTCAAAAGCCTTGGCAAGATCTAGATAGGCAGTGTGAACCACCTTACCCTCATCTACGGCTTTGGTGACCGCTTCAAAGACATCTGTCAGGTTTAGGAGGCATGGTCTGCCTTTTACAAACCCGAACTGGGTGGGGTCCAGAGTTTGGAGATTACCAGTGTCATTGTTTATAAGTTCCATGATGATAAGTTCCATAGCTTTGCAGACTAGGCTCGTCAGGCTAATGGGGTGGTAGTTCCCGGGGTCCGTGGTGATTCCCCCTTTTTGGAGTGGGATAACCGTCGCTGTGCACCATTCAATGGGCACAAAGCCTGAGGTGAGGCTATGATTGAACATGGTACTTAGGTGGGGTGCCAGTTCGTTCTGTAGTTCATGTTGAACGCAACCTGAGATGTTGTCAGGTCCCATGGATGCTGTGTTCTTGGCTTTGGAGAATGTGTTTTTTACCTGTGCAGCCGTGATTACAGGAACTTTGTATTCTTCTGGTATTGAGATGGGCCATTAGGGGGTGAGAGGGGGGTAAAGTTAGCACTGAACCTATCTGCCAGGATGTTGTCAATATCAGTTGGTTCTGTATATTTAGCGCCATTGTGCTGTAACTCAGAGCAGATCTGTGTGTTGCCATTGAGATTCTTGACATAGCTCTAGAATGCTTTGTGGTTGTCTTTAGAATCAGTGGCGATTTTGTTTTCGTAACTAGCTTTGGAGGATTTTATGAGGGGATCTCAGCTTTTTACTGAGGCTGACCAGGGAGTTCCTCCAATCAAGGGATTTTACTCTTTTTTGCAACAGTTTCTTTCTTCTGTTGTAGAGTTTGTTTATGGCAGAGGACCACCAGATTGACTTCCTTTTTTTGAAGGATAGCATCTTGGTTCTGTTAGGGATTGCACGATCCATGCACTTGTGTAGGTGCTTATAAAGTGCATTTGTGTAGGGTTCAGCAGTCAAACTGCTATTGTCCATTTGCATAGGTGTCGTGAAGTTTGTCACTTCTGTCTTAAGAAACGTGAAGTTGGCTTTGGAGAAATTTTTTACGGTGGTTTCCCTAATGGGGATGTGGTGGCGGGATGTGGATGTTTAGGGTGATTAGTTTGTGGTCAGATCTGACTAATGAGGAATTGACCTCTGGTGTGGAACACCGGTTGCCCATGTTAGTAATGACCAGGTCTAGGATATTGCAGCCTCTGGTGAGAGTGTGGATAAGTTGATCCAAGTCGTTGGAATTTATGAATTCCAGAAAATGTTGAGCAAAATAGTTGATACATGAGTAGTTTTCATAGTTAATGGTGGGGTAGTTGAAATCGCACATTATTAGGGTGTTAGGTTGTACTCTAAAATTTTCCAGTGTATCAAGAAATGAGGAGTGAGAATCCTGCGGTATGGTGGGAGGTCTTTAGCAAGCTACAATTTGGATTGCGGTCTTGCCCAGAGTTAGTTGCACTTGGATAATCTCGGATGCATTATGCTGTGCAACTAGCCTGGAGGTGTGGATATCCTTAATGAATATGGACACGCCTCTGCCTTTAGTGTTTCGGTCTAAGGTCTGTAGTCGCTCCCCCTTTATGGAGAGGGAAGACTGTAGCAGTGCACCATTTGGTAGGGACAAATCCTGAGGTGAGGCTGTGATTGAACAGGGCACACAGATGTGGTGCCAGTTCACCTTGTAGTTCATGTAGAACACATCCAGGGATATTCTCAGGTCCCATGGAAGCTGTATTCTTGGCCTTGGACAATGCAGCTTTAACCTGTTCTGCAGTAATGCTGGGTGCCTGGCATTCCTCTGGTATTGTGATTGGTCCTTTGGGGGGGGTAAAGTTGGCACTGAATCTGTCGGCCAGTATGTTGGCAATATCTGTTGGGTCAGTATAGGAGGTCCCATTGTGCAGTAACTCAAAGCAAACCTGGGTATTGCCGTGGAGATTCTTGATATAACTAAAATAACTATAGAAGTCTTTGTAGTTGTTTTTAGTGTCTGCTGCAATTTTGCCTTCCTAGCTGGCATTGGAGGTTTTGATGAGGGATCTCAATTTTTTGTGGAGGCTAATAAGGGAGTTTTTCTAGTCTTGGGACTTCACATTTTTCTGCAACAGTTTCTTCCTTCTGTTGTAGAGTTTTTTAATGGCAGGGTACCACCAGATTGGCTTCTTTTTTTGGAGTAGAGCGCCTTGGTTCTGTTAGGTATGACTAGTTCCATGCATTTATGTATGTGTTTGTACAGTGCACTGATGTATGATTCGGCAGTCAAGCATCTATTCTCCATTGACATGGGTGTGGTGAAGTTAGCCACCTCTGTTTTTAGGAGCCCAAAGTCAGCTTTGGAGAAGTGTTTCATGGTGGTTACCTTTGCGGGGAGTGTGGGTGAGATGTGGATTTCCATGGTGATTAGTTTCTGGTCAGATCTAACCAGGGAGGAATTGACTATTGGTGTAGAGCAACCATTGCCCATGTTAGTAATAACCAGGTCAAGGATGTTGCTTCCTCTAGTGGACGTAAGAATGAGCTGGTGCAGGGCATTGCAATTGATGAATTACAGGAAGTGTTGGGCCAGGGTATTGGTGCATGAGTAGTTTTCCCAGTTGTTGGAGGAGTAGTTGAAGTCACCTAGTATGAGAATGTTGGGTTGAATGGTAATAGTTTCCAGGGTGCTTAGGAACATGGAGTGAAAGTCTTGGGACATGGTTGGGGACCTATAGCAGGCTACAACCTGAATTGCAGTCTTACCCAATGTTAGTTGTACCTGAAGAGTCTTGGATGCGTTATGCTGAGCTGCTAGTCTAGAAGTGTGTATATCCTTTATGAATATGGAGATTACCACCGCCTTTGGAGCTTCGGTCCATGGTCTGGGGCCGAAAGGTGTGGAATGAGTTATAGCCTGGTAGCGAAGGGGTGCTTTCTTCTGCTTTAAACCAGGTCTCCGTTACAGCACAAATGCCGATGTTCTCCATTTTGAGGAGTGCTTTGAGCAAGTGCTTCTTTTAGATTTAGACTTCTAGCATTGAACAGCATGACCCTCAAATTGCATTTATTTATAGCTGTTATGGTGGTAATTTGGTCTTTGAAACATTGCCTAAAAAAGGCACTATAGAGGTGGCAAGAGCCTTTACCAGTATCCGGAAGCCCAGGGGTGACACATGCAGGCCATCTCTGGCAAAGCATCGACATCTGTCAGTCATGTCATCCCAAGCAGACAGATACTGGATCTCCTTAGAATGACGCCAGAAACTTAGCCAATTGTTGAAGTCAGTCATTTTTTGCTTGTACTGTGGTATCATTCTGGGTGACGGTAGGATGCTGCTCAGGGCTAGGGTCATACCTGCCTGGGCCACGTAATCAGAGAGCTCTTCCATGTCTTTTTAATTGTAGTCCAGGGAGGTGTGTCTCAGGTCATTCACACCCACATGGACAGTGACAAAGTCATACTTGCATTTGTTGTGGAGTGACCTGAGTGCGTGTGTTATGTGTTGGATTCTGGCACCTGATAGACAGCTGACTGTTACCTTCTCCTTATTCAGCCTAGTGAGTGGGACATCAGTGTGCCTCACTATCGTGTCACCTATGATTAGTGTACTGAGCAAGCTGTTTTGCCTTAGGAGCTTAGATTGAGGGGCACATTGTGTAGGTGAGCTATGTATCTTGTGGTTTGTGCTGTGTTGTGGTGTTTGAGTGCGTTTCTGCCTTGGAAGTCTCTGTTGTTTGGGTAGATTTCTATTGAGAGCCTCCATGAAGGTGATGTGTGGTTTGTGTTTTTACGTGAGAGCTGTGATGGTGGGTGTCCTTGAGGGCTATGTGTTGTATGTGGTGTGTGGTGCAGGTGTTGACCTTCTCCTCTTGACCAGCTATTCCAGTCTTGGCTTGAGAGTGCATCCCTTCCAATTTGGATAAATAAGTGCATCTGTCACAAGTCTGAGTGTTGGGAGGTAAGAGGAGAGGGTTGTCTGTGTACATGAGGCAGTTGCTACACTGCTTCAGAATGCCCAAGTTTACCAGGTTAATAGGAGAAAGCACAGGGAACTGACCTTTAGACATGCCAGGGGGGATGTTCATTATTACTTAGCACTGCAGCTGTTTCTTTATATATTCCTTTTACAGAAAAAAATGTCACTCAGGGTGTCTGAGTCTATACAGAGCACTGCCACACACTTGAGGGGAAACTAATACATAGTCCCTGAAAATTTAAGGATGACGTATTTAGGCAGATATCCTGATGTTAAAAATTAAGCAGTACTTGCTGAAAAATAAAGAATTACCTTGTCAGGAATGATGAAAAGAGGTGAGTCGCATGAATGGCTACTGCCTGGCTACTACTAATGCTGGTCTCAGCACAGCTTCACTCTGTTGGGATACAATACTCCTTTGGTTCTTCTCTCACCAGAAGCAAAATGCTAGCACTAATCCCAAGAAGAGAACAGGCCACGGCCTGTTTGGTGATCCACAGTCTTGTCCCAGATGATACAAGGGTCTGCAGGCTTGTAGCCTTTTTCTGGTAGATGCCTTGAATAGCAACCAGACCAACCAGGTAGGTTAAGCATAGACACTCACTCTCCAACCAGATGGAGGCAGGAATCAATGCACTCTGCTCCTACTCACATCAGGATCAGAATATAAGTACAGATTCCAAGCTGTTACCTGTAAAGCAGTTATTAAGCTTTCTAGTGTAGAATGTGGGCTCTCCAATAATGTGGGCTCTCCAATAACTGGTGGTCTTGCAATAGATGCTTAAAGGTAAGATGAAAAAAATGGTTTATCCTAAACACTGCAGTGTGCACTAGAGGAATTAGATGTGAAAGTAATTAACTTAAGTTTTACCTGTCTAAAAAGTTAAGTTTTAATGGAGAGTCACTATTTTTAAAACAGTAAGATAGCTTGAAAAGGGGTGGTCACTTTTGTATTTTAGTACTGTGGAATACAGTAGGATGGCCAATAAATTTAAATGGTTGAAGGGGAGTGATTTCACAAAAATGATAATTGTATGCTTACTCACACCAGCCAGTAAAGGCAGAGAGGAAATGAGATATATTGTCAAATTAACATAAGGGGCAGGCAACTAGAAAGACAGTGGTGTTTAAGAACACAACAGTAACCGGGTGGGGTGGGGGTGGGAAAGATTTCTCTCTGACTCACAAGAAACAGACCTGTGGACTCTTTTCAAGTTTTAATATGCAGTTAAAAGCAGAATACAAGTAAAACACAGTGTAAAGAAAACAAATCACAGTATACAAAATAGAAAAAGGCAATAAGAAATACAAAATACAACAAATAAAAAGTAAACTAACCTTTCCCTCACAGCAAACTGTAGCATAGCTTGGGTGAGCCTTTCCAGTAAAAGCTCAATTCAGTGGATATATTGTACAGTTTCACAGTTTAGTGGCTAGATTGTACAACCTCACTGTTCAGTGGATGTAGTGTACAATTTTACTCTTTAGTGGATAGATTGTACAGCCTCACTGATCAGTGGATAGCTTGCACAGACTCATTGATCAGTGGATCGATTGTACAGTTTCACTATTCAGTGGGTAGATTGTACAGTCTTACTGTTCAGTGGATATGTTATACAGTTTCACTGTTTAAAGGCTAGATTGTAGACTGTCACTGTTCATTGGATAGATAGTACATTCTCAATGATCAATGGGAAGACTGCACAGTCTCACTCTTCAATGGATAATTTGTACAGTCTCACTGTTAAGTGGATAGATTGTACAGTCTCACTGTTAAGTGGGTAGATTGTACAGTCTCACTTTTCAAGGGATAGATTATACAGCTTCATTGTTCAATGGATAGATTGTACAATCTCACTGTTGTGGGTAGATTGTACAGTCTCACTTTTCAAGGGATAGATTATACAGCTTCATTATTCAATGGATAGACTGTACAGTCTCACTTTTCATTGGCTAGATTGTACAGTCTCACTGTTCAACAGATAGATTGTACAGTCCATTTGTGCACCTTGTAGATCTTGAGTACTGTGTGCACTTCTTGTGAACCTGTCTTTATAAGAAAGTAGATAGGATGGTGGTTGGGTAGATAAAGACAAAAAAATTGTTTACAGGCTGCATCAGCAGCCATGCGAAGACATCTTAAAGAACAGTGTGTTTGTTACTGATGAAACAGAGGAATGATCATGTTTAAGTACACTGACTGCATCTAGAAAGTAAGGTGGGTGGCTTGTTTCTAAAGAAGTGTATGATAAAAGTGGGTGGTATCGACTGAATAGTAGGTAAGACCTGCTCAGGAAAAGCATGTTTAAGTTATTCTGTTCCGCATTTATGGTGTGGGTGCACTAAACATTTTCTGAAGGTATTTTAGGATCAGTGGGAATGAAATAAGTAAAGTATATGTAGAAGAGCCAACAGGTAAATAAAGGAAAGTTGGTAACACATTTTTGTTAATTGTGTTTCTGTGAAATGAAGTATCTTCTAATTACTTGGTGGCAGAGGCCTTTACTTTCATAGCTGTAATATGTAACATGTTAAGACATAAACTAAAGAAAGTTTATTGTGTTGCATCAAATTGTATCAGTACTGCAGAAGCTATGATAACTGTATGATGTGTTTTTCTTAATTAAGCATGGTACTTTCATCTAAATGAGATATCTCATATTCAGTCTAGCAAGCTTTTTGAAGACAACTGTTAAGAAATGTTTCAGAGTTTTCATTTTTGTCATGTTGCTTCTCTAATATCACAGTAATAATACTAAAGTATTTTTAACATTACAGATCTGCCTTTTAAATAAATAAGCATTAAAACTTTTGATTTTTAGCTGCTAGATCCATTTCCCTAAAAACATATGTTGAACTTTTATATCATGTTAATTTCTTCTAACTCTAGTGTAGATGCACTGGACGACTAAAAGTATAAATGTGCAGAATTTTATCAAATTAAATCTGACACAGTAATTGCAGAATGTTTTAGTAATGTCAGCAGCATTTTTGTCAACATTGATTATCATACATTACACAATCTTAGCATTTTGTTCTCATAATTGACAAACTTTTCTGTACTACTTCTCTGCAAGTAGTTAAAAAAGAAACTCAGTGAATAATGTATGGGAGAGAGGAAACAGGTATGGCATGATACAGTGCTACTTAGATCAAAAATGATCTTCATTATTGAACCAAACATAATGGCAGTTTATGACTACCTGTTTAGAACAGTCATTTTTTTTTCTTTCGTAGTTCCTTAAATTATCAAAAGACAATAGATCACAAATCTCTCCATTCCTTTTATTTTTATAGAAATCAATTTGTGATTACCATGCTGCAGTATGCGCTTCGCTAACAGCATGTTCTTTTTGTTTGCTGAAATGTAGGAATCTCCCACTAGCTATTGGAATCTCCATGCCTGTTGTCACCGTCATTTACATTCTAACGAATGTGGCCTATTACACAGTACTGGACATCAGGTCTATCCTGGACAGTGATGCTGTTGCAGTTGTAAGTATTAGCTTCTGGTTAGTGGATGAATTTCTTTGGTTTATGTTACTTTAGATTATACAGGTGTTTGCAAATTTGTTTAGCTATTTAGAAGATTTATCAGCATTTCTGAAGTCATATTAAATGCAAGCTGTACTGGTTTGTGTCCATGAGGGGAATATTTATCTCTGGCTTGAAAGAAGATTGTCTAATCTTCAGGTATAAGGTATTTTTGATTTGACCAAAAGTTCTTTTTAAGGATTCAAATGTGTCAAAATATTTGAACATTTCAACTCTAGAGTTCAGCAATCAACCCAATGATTCTAACAACCTTTTGTTACTAGGTTGATAGAACACAAAGTATTTGGACGTTTAGTTTTAATTACTCATGGACAGAAATTAAGAGCAGACAACCCTAAAAACCAAGAATAATCAACAAAGCCAAGAAATCTAACTAATGCTTTCCCTTTTTTCAGGTATTTATACAGGTTTCAGAGATTATAGTCTGTAGCTTTTCCAACCCACTTTCTTCATAGGTTTACTAGGCTAACGACCACCCAGGGCCTTTATCATCCTAGCCATGCAGTCCAACACAGATGTGTCCCTATGTGTCATGGGTGTTTATTAGCAGGGGGTATGTTAGTTAGGAAGTTTCTAGAGGTTATATAGGGGAAGACTATGTTCGTTTTGGTATTATTGTCCCCGTCTGTCTACCAGAGACATGGGGACTGGACCAGGAATGAATTTTAATTTCCCATGCATTGGTCAAGGTTACTCTTAAATAGGGTTAGGGATAGACCCAGCTTCACAGGGATGGGGAACCTGTTCCAGAGTATGGGGATCCTCTGAAACACATATTTGTCTCACCAACATGTCTTATTTATGTCACAAGCAAAATTTAAATCCTTGGATCTAGTGGTTCTGATGCTGTTCATTTTGTGGATTTGTAAAAGGTGCATCAGAGCTGGATCTGAAGATGCTTTGTATGCTAGGCATAGATCGTCTCACAGTAACCTGTAGGAGATGGAGTATAGAGATAAGGCTTTAAGGTGATCCATATAGGGCAAAGTGTTTGTACTCCGGATTCCCCTGGTAAGAAACCTTTGTGGGCGTGCCAACTTTTGCACATGTCTGGTTAGGTACATGCCGAAGGGGATGTTATATTCAATGATATGTTTGATAAGGGATAGATAAAGTGACACTGTGACTTCCTTGGTCCCGGATATCATACCCTTTCTTATAAGTTTGGTGACATAGGATGATTTTCTTACTACCTTGGCCACATGTTGGTCAAAGGCCATATTACTGTCTACATATGTTCCAGATCCCTGACTACTAGTTCTAGGTATGGGTGGCATTTTTCCCAAAAGGCACTATAATACATTTCTTGTCATTGTTTTAAACCGTGACTTTGGCACCAGTCATTTGTCTGTATTAGACCCTCTTGTAAGATGTTTGCTTCATGGGGGGGAATCTTTTATAGCTCCCAGATGTCCATTGTGTTACAGTGCTGCAGTCATCACACTTGGGTTATCCTGCCGTCAGGCGGTCCCGCAGTCGGCTAGAGTTCCAAAGTCTTGGTCCGGCGTCGGTTGCTGTTGCCTCCTCCCTGATGTTGGTGCGACAGGGGTATATAAGATGCAGCCGACGCCATTTTCTTCAGTCTTTCTTGCCGCATGGTGCCCGAAGCATTAGCAGTTCGCAAGTGCCGGTCGGTCGACTCCTGAGATTTTCATTCCGAATCCAGAACCGAAGTCTTCTAAAAAAGCTAAGTACCCCGTAGATTCAACCTTTTCTTGCCTCAGACCAATGTCAGTAAAACAACAAGGAATTGGACTCTATACTGGAACACTAAGGTTTTGTGGGGATCATTACAAAAATTGCATTGCCCACATTTTTTGGTTCCTGTTCTCTCTTCGTTAGTTGAATATTCTTCACTTCACACTGAATGTTTTACATATATTTAATAATGCAAGCCTTTTGTATTCATTATCACCAACGAATTGGTCCATCTTATTCACATTATCACCAGTATGGTAGTATCTACCACCTCACCGATGTTTTCATCTCTACAGTAAAAACGAAAATTTCAATCTTGTGTCTATGGGAAGGATACAGCAACAGCTAGTTACACATTACAGTGCAGTGCATCCTACACCACTAAGGGCATCACAAGGACACAGTGCTATCCGGGCTGCCGCGGACGCACCGAAGAAATGTTATGCCCGTGGAGGTGGATATATCGGGCAGCTATTTGCAGAGTACAGTAGTGTACTGAAGCCAACCGCTTTTTTGTATCAATAAACCATCTGTTCCAGTATAGAGTCGGGATTCCTGGGTTTTTGTTGCTTTGCAGCTGGTTCAATGTCAGTAAAAGTTAATAACTGTATTTCTTGTGGGAAGCAAATACCTCATAAGGATTTCCACTCCTATTGTATTCCATGCCCGGGCCCTGACAACGACGTCACTGGTTGTCGGTTTTGTGCTAGGTTTAGCAAGCGCACTATTAAACGTCGGTTTGATTTTGCCCGACATTATTTTGGTATAAAATTCAATTACACCATACCATCGGAAATTCCGACGACCACAATGCATAAAAAGTGCAAGGACAAGGACAGGCATCCGAGGTCCAAAACTGACGACAAGGCCTCTTCTAGGCCAGTCGCCGGTTCTCCGGTTTGCAGCGAGGCGCCTACGCAGCCCCTGACGACCGCTTCCACAGAACCACAGACCACCTCCGACTCCCACGTGGAGCTGGCTGGGCCTTCGGACACACTAGGTCTTCAGCTTACCGATCCTAAACCTACAGAGGGGACCGAAGTAGCTGAGCAATCCACAGCTACAGAGGGTGTTTTCAGACCTACCCAGTTAACTATTAAACCCTCTGCTAAGTCTAAGCCCCCCTTAAAAGCAAAGAAACAGACACAACTCTCTCCAGGACAGGCTTCCATGCCTAAGAAACAAATGCTAAAAATGGCCGAGGACCTAATCACCCTGATCAGGGGGTCCCAACCCCCTCCTGATAAAAGGCCCAGGCAGGATGCAGACTATGAATCTTCTGACCAGGTGTCTGTTTCCTCAGACTCTTCCTCGGACCTAGGATATTCTTTACCCCCTTATGAGGATTCTGATGCTGAGGAATCAATTCCATCAGCCTGTCCACCTGAGGATTACTCCTTTGGGGAGACCTTACATACCATGAGGGAGCATTTCCATTGGGAAGGCCAGCATTACTCAGAATCCAAGAAAAGGCTCAGAGAGACTTCCTTTTATTGCCTCAACACAGACCCCTTGCTATCCCGCCAGTTTTAGACATTGTGGATGATGTGTACACTGAATCCAGTTTGAACCCTGACTCCTTACCCCCAGCCCCAGTTAAACCTGATAGATATTACAGAGTCCCTGACTCTCACAAATTTCTGTACAAAAGCCCTGTTGCTGACCCTGAAACTATTTCTCAGGGACCCAAAGGGATTAAGGCCTCATCAGAAAAAAAAAACAGTTCCCTCTGACAGAGATTCCAGAGCATTAGACAGATGGGGAAAGAAGGTATATACGTCTGCAACTTTAGCAATGAGAGCCTTGAATTGCCAGTTTCACATGCTAAAATATCAGCAAATTTTGATGTCTCAGTTGAAACAAAAGATGCTTCCAGATTCAGATCCTCCTAACTTAAAAGAAATGCAGGATGTATTGCATGCAGCTGAACAAGTGGGAAAACATACTTTGCAATGTGGGTTTGATTCCTTAGAGGCCTCCTGTAGAGCAGCAGTTACAGGCTCTGTCATTAGAAGGCATGCTTGGTTAAAAGAACATACGTTACCAGATCATGTTAAGGTCAAATTATTGGATGCACCTTTGCATCGGGATGTGCTATTTGGAGTTAAGGCAGAGGAGGTATTAAAGAAGATGGAGGATAAGGCAAAATCTGTGCAAACAGTGAAAGATTTCTTACAGGTTCAGCCTCCTCATTTTAGCAGAAATTGGCCAACAGAGAATTGGTCCTTTCCAGTCACAGATAGACCTCAAAGGGGCAGATACAGACGTCCAAGAGGTAAAGGTCAGACACAAGGCCCTTACAGGCCTCGACAATGGGGCACACCAGGCCAGAAAGAAGGGGAAGACAGGCGTCAACCTTATAAAAAACAGCCTCAATGACTTTCCACTGCAGCTGCCAAACAGCTCCCTCTTGGCAGCCCCCTTAGAAGGTAAACTGGCACTTTTCTATCACAAGTGGCATTGCATCACCAAAGACAAATGGGTTCTCAACATTGTATCTCAAGGTTACAGGTTCCATTTTCACACCCTGCCAAGGCTAAAAGGAATGCCAAATCTGCCACCAAATCAATGGGCAGAGGCTCAAAAACAAATTACAGCACTCATGGACATGAGAGCTATTCAAAAGGTACCACCACAGAAACAAGGACAAGGATTTTACTCAAGACTCTTTCTGGTTCCCAGAAAGGACAAAGCCTGGAGACCCATTCTGGACCTTTCTACACTAAACACTTACCTGGATGTTCCGAAATTCAAGATGTTGACACTACAGTAGCGTCTTCCCATGCTGGGCAAGAAAGCTTGGCTCGTGACTTTGGACCTCAAAGAGGCATACCTGGATGTCCCTATCAGACAAAACTGCAGAAGATACCTCAGATTTCTAGCAGGTTCAATGCACTATCAATTCTCTGCACTGCCCTTTGGCTTATCTACTGCGCCCAGGGTCTTCACAAAGTGCCTGGCACTAGTAATTGCATTTTGCAGGCAAAAAGGAATTCAAATTTATCCATACCTGGACGACTGCCTGATTCAAGCAGAGAGCAAGGACATTCTACTAAAGCATCTGGCGTACGTAAAAAAGTTATTAAGTTGCCTGGGGTACACAATAAACGAAAAGAAATCAAAACTAGTGCCCTCACAACAGATAATATTCCTGGGTGCCAGCTTGAACACAACGGCCCGGATGGCTTATCTCATGCCAGACAAGCAAGGACAACTGACTCAATATTTTCAATTAATGGCAACAAAGACCCAACAACCTGCAAGAAAAAGTCTGCAGGCCTTGGGCTACATGGCATCTTGCATACTACTAATTCCATATGCCAGACTGCATATGAGGAAACTACAATGGTACCTAAAGAGCGTATGGTCTCAACACTGTGAAAGTTTGGAAACAGTTATACCACTAATTTCTTGCCTACAACAGGAGTTTCGATGGTGGGCACAAGCTTGTCACCTCAACAAGGGACAGCCTTTCACTCAACCCACAGCCAGGCAGACAATGACAACAGATGCATCGGATTACGCCTGGAGCACACACATGGCAGGAAAATGTATCCAGGGCGAGTGGCCCACAGAGCAAAGACATCTCCATATCAATCAAAAAGAGATGCTAGCTGTACAAAATGCTATTATAGCTTTCAAGGACCTACTGCATCCAGGACAATTACTACTAAAGACAGAAAACACCACAGTTATGTGGTACATAAACAAGCAAGGGGGCACACACTCCTACCACCTCTGCAGACAAACCATGACCTTGTGGAACACAGCTCTAAACTACCAAGTTCATCTGCAAGCACAATTCCTGCCAGGAGAGAAAAACACACTGGCAGACTACCTAAGCAGAAACATTATGGACCCACACGAATGGGAACTGAACCCACAAATATTCAGAATGATAACACAAAAGTGGTGGAACCCGGACATAGATCTGTTTGCTTCCCCAAAGAACTGCCAATTACAGAAATTCTGCACAAGGAGCTACCATCCACAAGCATGGAAAGTGGATGCCCTCTCATTCAACTGGAAAAAACTACAAGTATACCCTTTCCCTCCTTTACCTCTCCTTCCAAAGGTACTCATAAAAGCCAGGCAGGAAGAGCCAAAAATGATCCTGATTGCACCAGACTGGCCACGCCAGCACTGGTACCCAATCTTAAAGAACTTAGCACAAGAACCACCCTGGATTTTGCCTCAAATCCCACAGTTACTGACACAGCACAATCAGATACTTCACAGCCAGCTAAAGACCTTAAATCTAGCTGCATGGAAAATTCCTTAGTCAATCAAGCAATGCCTCTCTCCAAAGCTGTTATGGATGTCATTCTGGAGGCTAGAAGGCCTAGCACCAGGAAAGCATACTCGGATAAATGGAAGAGATTCTGTGCCTGGAACCAAGCGCACAGCCTTGACCCTCTTGTCCCAAACATTCCTCAGATACTGCAGTACTTAACTGAGATGCTGGACAAGGGCCTCTCTCTTTCATCCATCAAGATCCACGCCTCAGCTATCTCTGCTCATTACAACACGGATCCACCAATTTTTTCTAATCCTTTGCTGAAACAATACCTCAGAGGGGCTAAAAATATAAGACCGCCCCGTAGAGCACCCACACCAACTTGGGACCTCAACTTTGTTTTGGAAAAATTTACTTTACCTCCTTTTGAGCCAACTAACACAGCAGAATTAAAATACGTCTCTTGGAAAACTGCTCTGCTACTGGCAATAGCATCAGCATGAAGAGTTTCAGAATTACAGGCACTAATGGCAGTGGAACCTTTCCTCATCTTCCACCAGGACAGGGTGTCTTTAAGAACTAACCCTATGTTTATGCCAAAGGTGGTAACAAGTGTGGCTCTAAACCAAACTATTCACTTGCCAACTTTTTATCCAAAACCACAGAACAAAGGGAGAGACTACTACATTCTTTGGACATTCACAGACAGTTATGCTTCTACTTGGACAAAACCAAAGCTTTCAGAAAATCTGAGCAATTATTGGTAGCATACGCTGCAGGAGCACAGGGAAAAGCCACTGTATACGTTTCTGCTATACCCACCATGGGAAACCTGTACCTAGCAGCATTAGATCTCACTCCACCAGGGCAATAGCCACTTCAACTGCCTACCTCAGAGGAGTACCTACCAAGGATGTTTTGGAAGCAGCAACATGGAGTTCTGTGCATACCTTCACCAAACATTACCATTTGCCTTTATACTCCAAATCCAGAGCTGGCTTCGCCACTCCTGTACTGCAGGGCCTTATAGCCACCCCTAATGCCTTATAGATCCAGCCTCCCTACCTCAGCTTTGGGATTCCACCCAAGTGTGATGACTGCAGCAGTGTAACATGATGAACATAGTACAGTTTTGTACCTACCATAAATGTAGATGTTCGAGTGTAAACACTGCTGCAGTCCAGGTTACCCTCCCTCCTTCCCGTCTTATTTTCTGGTACTTACCTAGGGCATCTACCCTTTATTACCTATGGGGAGTATTTGCTGGTAACTAAAAATGGTTGTTTGCTTTTCTTTTGTATTTTTTACTAGCAATTTGTATTGCCTACCTATTTGGGGGCACCTGACATCTGGGGCAAGAAAAACTGAAGCAAATGGCGTCGGCTGCATCTTATATACCCCTGTCGCACTGACGTCAGGGAGGAGGTGACAGCAACCAACGCCGGACCAAGACTTTGGAACTCTGGCCAACTGCGGGACCACCTGACGGCAGGATAACCCAAGTGTGATGACTGCAGCAGTGTTTACACTCGAACATCTACATTTATGGTAAGTACAAAACTGTACTTTTTCAGTCATCTGTAAAGCTGGACAGCCAAAAGGCCCTTGACATTAGCCTTTTACCTTTGAGAAGTAGATGCCAATTAGGAGAGATCCCAGTACAGAGTCCTTAGGTACCCCATTGGTGACTGGTCTTTTAATGGAGGTGGCATCACCAGTTCTGATTTCCTGGGTCTTGTATGTGAGACAGCAGCCAATCTAGTGATTCATGTAGGGGTTTATGCCTAGTTCAGTGAGTTTGTCAACTAACCTTGAGTACGGTATTGTATCGAGTGCCCTAGCCAGGTCCAGGTAGGCAGTATTTTCCCCTCATCCATTCCTTTGGTGACCTTCTCAAAGCAGTCCACAAGGTTTTGTAGGCATATTTTTTCCTTGACAAAGCCAAACAGGGTTGGATCCAGTGTCTGAAGGTTACATATGTTATTGTTGATCATTTCTATGATAATTTGTTCCATAGTCTTGCATATTACACTAGTCAGACTAATAGATCTGTAGTTTCCAGGGTCATTTGAGGATCCACCCTTGTGAAGTCGGATAACCATTACAGTCCTCCAGTCTTGTAGTACAAAGTTTGAGGCTGAAATTGAAAAGTGACTCAAGTGGTCCTGGTAGGTCATGTTTCAAACTATTTAAGAGGCATCCAGGGATATTTTTAGGACTTATTGAGGCTGTGTTTTTGGTCGTAGAAAGCACTGCCAAAACCTGCTCCCTGTTAATATTTGGAGATGTTTGTATTTCTTGTGGGGAAGAAGGGGGCAAGTGGGGGTTGAAGTTTGAACGGAATTTTTCAGCCAGCAAAATTTACTGTATTGCTTTGCTCAGTAAAGGTGGCACCATTGACCACTAGTTCAGCACACTGATGTATGCTATCTTTGAGGTTTCAGACGTAGTTGTAGAAGGCCTTGTGTTGTCTTTAGCATGTGAGGCTACCTTGACATTGTAATTGGCCTTGTTGGACTTAATTATCTTAGTTTTTTGTTTGATTTAATTAGAGAGCCCCGTCATTATGGGAGTTGCTCTTTCTGATTTTAGCCATGACTTTTTTCCCTTTTGCTACATACTATGTTAAAGTCAGGATTCCACTAGTGTAGTTTGTTTTTACAGTTTGTTTTAGACTCACTTCTAGTAGGTACAGCAGCTTCTATATAGACATTTACATAGTTGTAGAAGGTCTCTGGAAAAAGTCTACATAGGTTGTCTTGAACTTGGGGTTTGGAGGTACACTGACTTTTGACAAACTGTTGCTTAATAAGATATAGCTTGCTTTGGAATAGTGCCTAACAGTTATTTCAAAGGAGACAACTTTCTGGTCTGACCTCACTACTCTGGATGTGACACAGGGGGGGGGGTCCAGTACTCTCCCATATTAATGAGTGCCTAGTTTTGAACCTCTGGTGGATGTGTGCAGTGTCTGATCAAGGGTATTTGTGTTGATAAAGTCCAGGAATCATTGTGCCTGTGAGTATGAGGCAGTGCATGTTCCCCAGTCTATAGAGGGGTAGTTAAAGTCTCTCATAAATAGGGTATTTGGTTTAATGGTGAGTGTCTCCAGTAGGTCTAGGTATGAGCTGTGGGATTCTAGGGGAAATAGAGGGTGATCTGTAGCTTGCTAGGATATGGTATTGCACTTTGCCCATGGTTATTTGCACATGGATAAATTCCAGGGTATCGTCCTGTTCAACCGGTGTAGAGTTACTGGGCTTGTGTAAGGCTGAGCAAAAGTGATTTAGTTCAAGTGGCCTGTCTGTTAGACATTTGTAATCAGTCAGCTCTGGAAATGAACACTCATTTGGCTTAGAAAGCATGACCATTTTATGTAGAATCTGCCAAATCCTGTTTTAACCCTTGTTCTTTAAGAATATCTGAAAGACAGAGTGCATATAGGTTCATAGGTAGGTACTAGGCTATCAGCCCAAGGGCCTGCGTAAGCCTAGCCAGCAAGGTACCATAGCTTACGCCACCCAAGAAAGTTATTGTCCTGTGCCACTGTCCAGCAGAGACACAGAAGTGATCCCTGGGGTGTATTTCCTATTTCCCATACACTCATCAAGATTTTTTCTTGAAGAGTGCTAATGAAGAACTTTACTTGACATAGATGGGTAGCTTGTTCCAGAGCATAGGAAGTCTCTGGGACAGGAATCTATCCCGCCAGCATGTCCTGTTTATTGTGGTGACAAGGTTTAGGTCCCTAGAGCATGTAGCTTGGAGGGATTGGGATTCCTTTAGGTGTAGCATGTCCAACAGCTCTGGGTTTGACATAGATTTATATGTTAGGCAGAGATCACCTCTGAGTAGACAATATGCTACGGAGTAAAGCTGGAGTTTTTTGAGGCGGTCAGTGTAGGGCATTTGTTTGAGGCCAGTAATCCTCTTTGTGAGGTACTTCTGTGGTCTTTCCAGCTGCTGCATATGTCTTGTGAGGTACATTCCAAAAGGGGCGTTGTACTCTATAATGGGTCTAATGAGTGACGAGTAGAGGGGAACAATGACCTCTTTTTTACTGAATGAGAACTTTTTTATGATGAGGTGTGCCCTGTAGAAGGACTTCCTGACTACTGTGGTGATGTGACTATCAAAGGAGAGAATACTGTCCACCTGTGTCCCAAGGTCTCTTATCACGCATTTGGTGTTAAGTAGATTGCTGCCTATGTGGTAGTTCATGGGTACAGAGTTTTTACCAAAGGGGATGACACTGCACATTTTGGCATTGAGCTTGAGGCCATGACTCTGACACCGGCATCTGTCTCGGTGTGGCCCTTCTGTAGGATGTCCACATCATTTGAGGACTTGACTATGGCTCCTAGTTTGCAGTCATCTGTGAACTTCATCAGCCAGAGGCCTTCTGTGTTAGCCTGTACTTCAGAGAAGTAGATACCAAACAGGAGAGGTCCCATGACGGAACCCTGTGACACTCCACTTATCACTGCCTTGAGGTCGGATTTGGAGTCTGCAGCTTTTACAGTGTGGGTTCTGTCAGTGAGCTAGTTGGCAACCCATCTTGTGATGTAGGGATTTATACCTAGTTTAGTGAGTTTAGCTATAATTCGAAAATGGGGGATGGTGTCGAAAGCCTTGGCGAGGTCAAGATAGGCTGTGTGAACCACCTTACCCTCATCCACGGCTTTGGTGACCTCCTCAAAGAAGTCGATGAGGTTCAGGAGGCATGATCTGCCTTTTACAAACCCGAACTGGGTGGGATCCAGAGTTTGGAGGTTACCAATGGCATTGTTTATGAGTTCCATGATGATACGTTCCATGGCCTTGCAGACCAGGCTCGTCAGGCTAATAGGTCGATAGTTCCCGGTATCAGTGGTGGCTCCCCCTTTGTGGAGTGAGATAACTGTTGCTGTGCACCATTCAGTGGGCACAAAGCCTGATGTATATATGTATGCATATATATATATATATATATATATATATATATATATATATATATATATATATATACACTTTCAAGTAAACACAGTGCTGTCTTATGAAAGCATTTGTTTTTTTTTTTTATTTTGGAGCTGTGGTAAACTGATTCTGAGATGGATCTCGCAGTCTAGTTATACACAGGTCTGTAGCCTGGACAGTAAAAAAATGAAGCATACAAACTGTAAAGTATAAGAGGATTGCAGTTGCCAAAGAATACACAGTAGTTTTGTGCAGCATTAGAGAAGTGATGTAAACACAGGATGGCCTTCAGAATTAAGCTTGAAAAGTCTCTTAATGTTTCTGTTTCTCCATGAACACTCCACGGTTGTAGTGTGCACCCCCCCAGCCATTATAATATTTATATTGTATGATCACTTTATGTTAATAAGTTGAAACAATGTTTTCTTCCATAATTGCACCCGTCACTGTGGAGATGTTTGCATTATGCATGCATTCTGGGTGAACATATATTATGTTATGTACAGTGCTGTAGAAATGTAACTGCAATAGCCACAAATGTATACAGCAATATGTGGTAGGCCAAATCCACACTACAAGAACAATTTTAGTTGTTTGAAACTTTTCTTTTCTTTCCTGCACCTGGATATAGTGTCCTATGTCTATCACATAACCTGGGCTGCCCTTGACAGGAGCTACCCTACTGTCAATGTATGTCAGAAGATCGAAGTTTCAGAAAGTCGAACTTCATATGGTCAAGACCATGTGATTGACTTTACGAAATGTCAAACAAGGCAAAACAACAAAAATCTGATTTTGCAGGGGGGCAAGACCTCCCTGCACCCCCACACCCTCTGGATATTATATTTACCAACTGTGGGATTGTACTGCAGTGGGGAAAAGGGTAAATTCCCCAATCCCCACTGTACTGTGATCACAATACAAAAGCTCTGATGTTTTGGAATGTCAATCACATATGAAGTTCAGCTTTCTGAAACTTGATCTTTTGAAGGGAACCCCTTTGCACTAGTAGTCATCATGAAGTAAAGATTATAAAGCATAGTCTTACATGTGCACTAGTTGCAAAAACACCTTACCAAGAATTTTTTGGCTGAAGAATGTGAGTTTGGTACTTTGCCACTGAGTTTAAATTGATCAGGTCATGTGTTGGCTAAGGCACATTTTTAGGGAATATTTTGCAGTCTTGCATAGGGCTTACAATGTTGGACATTGTCTGAGTTTAGTACTCCTAATTATGAGGACTCTGTTGTTTTATTTTCCAGAATATGTATTATAACTTGTACTGGATACCTGCTCTTTATTACATTGTGCGGTTCTACTTTAATTAAACGAAATTGGAATCTGTTGAATACGTATCCATCGACATGTAAACAGCAAAACGCAGAAACGCTGAATGCACTAAATAGCATAATCGGAAATGTCAAATTGTCATAGTTGGCCCATCTGCGGTATAGTTCCGTAAGGTAAGTGTGCGATAGTTACGGACCATAGGGTTAGGGTGCGGGTTAAGTTAAGTACATAGATAGGTAATGTATGTAAGGTTTAGTGTAGGGTTTCGTTAAGTGTATGTGTGTGAAATATTTACTTTGTGTGGGTATAGTTCTGTAAGGTAAGTGTGCGGTAGTTACGGACCTTAGGGTTAGGGAGGGGTTAAGGGTAGTGCATAGATAGTTGTATATGTGGAGTTTAGTGTAGGGTTACAAGTGGGGTTTTGGTGCTTTAATTTAGGGTTAGTAGTAGGATTTTGGTTTGTGTACGTATGTGTTTTTTGTTGTTGTGTTTGCGTAGGTAGTATGTTACGGGTGGTGGGGTTGGCCAACTATTGCGGTTTCGATGTTTAAATTTCGTGGTTTTGCATGTTCGACGTTATCGTGTTTCGCTGTTTATGTGTCAATGGATTCATATTCGACGGATTCCGCTTTCCTTTAATTAAATTAGATCCGCATTATGCCTGAAGGTGCTGGGTCATGTTCTTTACAAGATCTTTATGTCCTGTCTTATGGATGGAGGTTTTCCTTAAAATTTAAGAGGATTTTTGGTTATGCCTGATTACCATAGGATCATAGGAGGGTTACTAGGCTATCGGCCCTGAGACCCTTATAAGCCTAGCCAAGAGTTTAGCCCCTGTTTAGACAATTCAGCACCCGATGCCCCTGTCCAGCAGGGACACAGATGGAATCCCAGGGGTATATTTTCTGTTTCCCATCCAGTTATCCAGGTTGCGCTTAAAAAGGAGTAAAGAGGTACTCTGCTTGATGTGGAGAGGGAGTCTATTCCAAAGATGGGGGAGTCTCTGGGACACAAATCTGTCTTGTCAACAAGTCTTGTTGATGTCACAGACCAGGTTGAGGCCGCGTGTGCGGGTTACTCGAGTGGAGCTTGACTTGTGGATATGTAGCAGTCCCATCAAGGTGGGGTCCATGATCGCCTTGTATGTCAGACAGAGGTCACCTCTGAGGTATCTGTATGAAACTGAGTAGAGGGATAGATAGAGCTTTTAGCCTATCTGTGTATGGTAGATGTTTGAGGCTCTAGATTCTCCTGGTGAGGAACCTCTGTGGTCTCTCCAGCTGCTGCATGTGCTTTGCGAGGTACATGCTGAAAGGGGCGTTGTACTCAGTAATTGGCCTTATAAGGGAAGAATACAGGATGTTATGACTTCCTTGTCCCTGGATGAGAAACTCTTACTTATAAGGTGAGCCATGTAGAAGGCTTTTCCATACAACGGAAGCAACATGGTGGTCAAAAGTCAGGTTGCTATCAACCTGGATGCCCAAATCCCTCACGACTGATTGCGTACTTAGGATGCTGTTATTAATATGATAATTTGTGGGGACGTCACTCTCCCCAAAGGGGATGATGATGCATTTTTTAGTATTCAACTTGAGGCCATGTTTCTGGCATCAGTCATTTGTCTGATTGAGACCCTCTTGGAGGATGTCCACATCACTAGGGGAATTGACAGCACCCAGCTTGCAGTCATCTGCAAACTTGGCCAGCCATAGCCCACTGGTTTTGGCCTGCACCTCAGAAAAGTGTATCCGAAATAACAGAGGCCCCAAGACCAAACCCTGGGGTATGCCACTTGTTACGGGTCTATTGCTTGAGGTGGCTTCCCCTATTTTGACTACTTGGGTTCTATCAGTGAGCCAGTTTGCTATCCATCTGGTAACATATGGATTGTTGACTAGCTGAGAGAGTTTATCTGTTATGCCCAAGAGGGGAATAGTGTCAAAGGCTTTGGTCAGATCAAGGTAGGTGTTGTGCACCATCTTCCCCTCATCAACATTAGATCACTGTTGCAGTAGCAGTAGCCCTTGCTGTATGGATCCTGTCCCCTGCCACTGGCCAGTTTTTCAAAGCTTAAAGGCACCGTTCATTAGATCTGTCTGTCAGAAGCTTGACAGAGGCTCCTGTAAAAAGACAAAGCATCAAAACCTCAGAGATTTTGCGCTGCTGAAGTGCATCGTTTTTGTGGGCTTCATGGGGATGACATTTCAATAGGGAGCCCAGTCAACAACCTCAATGTGACATTATCAGTATTCTTTCCTGAGCCCTTTCCCTCCTGCCCTTATCTCTCAAAATCTGTTCCAGCAACTGGTTCTTTATGTCCCCTTTTTGGAAACAGACTGTGGCAGACTTCTCAGTGTTAAAGGTGATTCAGGATGGATACATTTGGTACCGGATACAAAAACCTTATTTCAGGGGAGTTCCTTCCCACCTGTCAAAACAAACAGTATTTTCTGTAGGTTCTTCTGACATTGCCCTAGCAGTCATGGAACTAGTGCCATTAAATCAACGGGGAAAAGGCTTCTATTCCTGAATGTTTCTCCTACCAAAGAAAGACCCTTCTTGGAGACCACATCTAGATCTTCCCTTCCTAAATCTGTATTTGATCCTTCAGAGTCTCTTACCTCTCATTCCTCAGGGAAGGTTTATGGTAACATTAGATCTAAAATATGCATATCATCATATTGTCATAGCCAAAGGTTTCATGAAATTTCTCAGATTTTCTGCATCTGCGGTACATTATCAGTTCTGTACATTACCCTTTGGGTTATCTAATGCCCCAAGGGTCTTTACAAACTCATAGTGTATTGTAGACTGGATATGTCATTTGCATATTTCCTTATTTAGACAACTTACTCATCTTTGCAGAGTCTTTTCTATGGGTTTCATCTGTTCTGACCAGTCTGGGATTCCAGGTAAATATTCAGAAATCCTCCTTGACTTGATCTTACAGGATTGTCTTTGTAGGACATTTTATAGACACTCTACAACAAAAGGCTTTTTGACACAGGAGAAGGTGGAATTTTACCTGACAACCTTCCTGAGCTTCTCAGCCCAGTCAGAGACTTCAGCCAGAGAGTATCCCAGGCTCATGGGGTTCTTGATGCTTGTGATTCTCATGATTCCTCTTGCCAGATTACAACTGAAAAAAGATTCAGTGGTTTAAAAAAAAAAAAAAACATGGACCCGATATTTGCATTTTCTGGAATTTCAGATTCCAGTCGTGGACTTTGTAAAAGAGGAACTGCACTGCTGCAGACTACAAATAATTATTTTCTCTTTTACCTCCAAGTGAATCTATAACTACTGATGCCTAAGATTTCATTTCAGATCGGCGTCAATGGGAGTAAAGGTGCAATGCCTGTTGGATTCCAAAGACAGACCATGGCAATGAGGGCTTGGGTGGTAGCATTCCTTAACCTTCCAAGCATCCTACATTCTGTAAGAGCAAACCATAGTGGCAGACAAGCTGAGCAGGACCAGATCAGACCTCCTCGAAGTGGAGTTAAATTACGGGGTCTTCCAGGAATAGACCAAGTTGTGGAGAACACTTTAACTAGATCTTTTTGCCTCCTTTCAAAATAGACAACTGAGGAAATTCTGCCCCAGGCCTTCTTGCTTTTTCATTCCAATAGAGGAGTAATATTCCTTTATGCATTTCCACCCTTTCCACTGATGTATAGGGTAAGTATGAAGATTCAGAAGACTCTCCTAAAAGTAATTGTACTGACTCCCTTTTGGCCCAGGCAACATTGGGGGTCTCCCTTCTTATGGAATTGGCTGAGGAGAGTTACCACAAGCTTCCTTTCAAACTGGACTGACGTACGCAAGACAAGGGGAGTTTGATATACCAGAAACAGCTACACAAGTATGGCAGGTGTAACGGCCAAAAAGGTAAATATCAAAAGAAAAACAAGCCAGCACCAAACGAGTGGAAATATAATAATTTATTATATAGTGGCGACACCAACAATGTGAAGTGCAAAGCACTGCACCCAAGAATCAGACCGGTTTCGGCAAAACTGCCTTCCTCAGTGACAACAATAGAGTAAGTACAGCAAACACTTATATACTAAGAAATACAAGCAAACACAATCCCATTGGATAATCATAAATGATCAGTAAGACCTGGGGAAAAAAGTCCTCCTAACTTAATAATCCAACTTCTTTCCTTTTTATTAAGTATAGTATGCCAACCTACTTTATTAGTTCTGTCACCATGAATTTTGTCAATAATCATAAATCTAAATATGGCAGCAGTATGTTTAACAGTGTGCCTATACAAGCCACTAGAAATCTTCTTATTCTTAATGTCACTTCTGACATATGTATGCAGAGTAGACGGGAGGTTTGACCAACATAAAAAGCAGAACACGAACAGGTCACCAAATAGATTAACCAGTCAATGTTGCAATTGGCAAAAAATGTAATATAGTAAATCATGCTAGTATTTTTGTTAGAAAACTGTTTGGACTTGAGCATAAATTTACAAAAAGAGCAATGCCCACAAGGGACAGAGCCAATCAATTTCTTCCCAGTGAGTGTCAGTTGTTGACTAGATGGTACAAAACCTCTCCAGTGTTTATAGTGGCTAAAGTGGGAACCCAGAGTCTGACCCCTACGATAAGAAAACATACATCTGGGTTTAAGAAACTCAGGCAGTGCATCATTATCTATTAAAATATTCCAATGTCAATCCACAATATCTTTGAGGATATTAATATTCCGCCCAAAAGTGGTAACTAATCTGATAGTAGAAGCATCATCCTGGTGGGATCTGTCTCTATACTCCAATAAGTTCAACCTATCCTATGTTGAAGTTCAGTTACTGGCAGACATAACATCATCATACCGATAACCCCTGACCTGAAATATACAAATAAGGTCCTTTTGATAATATTCATAGGTATCATCAAAGGAGCATAGCGTTGTTGGCTCACAGTTAGACGTTGCACGTTCGATTCTCAGTTAGAGCATCTTCTGTGTGTCGACATGCGTGGATGGGCGTTCCTTCGTTGAAGGTTGTGCATTAGGCCCAGCAAGCCAGCACATAAAACTCTACTGCCAATCATTAGCGGACCGGATTTCCACTGTGGCGACCCCTAACCGGGAAAAGCCGAAAGACAGTTTATCATCAGAGGAGCATATACACCTAATCTGTAAGAATTACGATTTGGGTATGTTTCTAACAATATGACGTGGATGGAGGCTAGTAGCATGTAATAGATTATTGTATTCCGGATGTTTGTGGAAATTCTGACTACTAAGAGTTTCATGTGAATTCCTGGTTATGGTAACATCCAAAAAATTGATCTGTTTAACATCACAATTAACCGTAAATTCAATACCCCATTTATTGTGATTAAGATATTGGACAAATTCCTGTAGATAAACCCTTAACCCATCAACCCACCTAACCATCCAACAGTCATCCAGATATTGCCTCCATATATCAATCTCTTCCAAGAAGATGTTATGATTGATATCATAAATCAATTGCTTCTCTAGAAAACCCATAAATAGGTCCGCATAAGTGGGGGCAAAAGATGCTCCCATGTCAGTCCCTTTATCCTACCAGTAACATTCCTCATGAAAATAAAACACCCCAATCATCGTCAGCTAATTCTAATTCCTTTTAGACACCTCTTTTCAGAGGGCATGCAGCAGGTACTAAAGGAGGTAAGAAAACCTGCGGTTAGAAAATATTTTCTTGGCAAGTGAAAAAGGATTTTCTAGTCATTGCCCATCCAATAACCAGGGCCCTGTCAGGGATTATGTACCACAGGTGTTCAAATATTTGTGTGAGTTTCTATCCTCGGGCCTCCCATACTACTTTGTCAAGGTACATCTTGTGGCCATTTCAGCTTGCCTGCCCATGAATCTTATACTTTCTTCTATCATTTTGGTAAAACAGTTTCTTAAAAGAGTTTTACACTTGCGCTCTCCCCTTAAACAAGTTGCTCCTTTCTGGGATCTTAATTTTGTGCTGGAAAAGCTAACCATGTCTCTTTTTGAACCTGCACTTTAAGCAAACTGAAGGTCTGTTACATGGAAAACTGTTCTAATTGCTCTGACATCTGAAAGAAGAGGATTTGGGACACAAGCTTTCATGGTGGGTAAAGTCCATGCAGTCTTTCACAGGTATAGAGTATCATTAAGAAGAAATCCCTCATTCATGTATTTGGTGGTTTAAGAGATCACCGTGAATCAGGCCATCAGTCTGTCAGTTTTTAGATGTGTAAAGGTATCTTAACAGAAACAAGTCCTTTAGAAAAGCAAATAAGCTATTCATTTCTTGTATTGGGAAAATGAAAGGACAACCTGTAAGAAAACAGACTGTTTCCAGGTGGTTTATCTTTGCTATTGTCATTTGTTATGCCCTACTGCTCTGTAACAGTAGGGATGCCTTCCACAAGAAGGGGCTAGTGAAATATCACATAGCCCAGAAAGGGAGCCTGAGCCACAGGAGAGTGTGCCTGATTTGAATCCATCCTTTTTCAGGGAATCTTCAGAAAAAAATGTGGCTTTTCCTATTTCTGTTTCTGTGCACATGAAAGATTTGCGAAGGAGTTAATGTCTGCTTTTACTGTCCTATTTTCTCTTCAGAAAAGAAAAGGGTTTCCTCACTTTCTGACTCTGAAATTCAGTCAGAAGAAGATGAATTGTGGGATGAATTTTGTGCTTCAGGATTCTGAGCTCAGCCTAAAGATTCTGAGAAAAGTTTTGTTTCAGAATTCCCACCAGAAGGCATTTCTTTTTCTGACACTAGCTAAAATGAAAGAGGTTTTTCAGTGGGAAATTTCTTTTACTCAGCAAATGTAATATTTTTTTATAGTTGGATATTCCTCAGTCTTCAACTGTTCTTCCTGTTTTATTTGCTTTAGAGAATTTTATTCTCATAGCTTGCAGTTTACCTGACAGTCAACCTCCTGCCCCTAGAAGGTCTGGTAGGTTACACAGGGTACGTCGGACTCAAAAATATGTGCTTTTTAATCCTAAATCAGAACCTGCAGTGATTTCCCTATTCAAAACTGCTTCTGCTAGACAAATTGCTAATAATAATAAATAATCCCATTTGCTCTGATAAGGATGAGAAAACTTTTGGGGAGAAAGTTTATTCTGCTGTCACTGTAACATTCAGAATTTAAACTGTCAGGCTCATATGGTAAAAGTTTTTACTTCTGTCTTTGGAGATCATGAACAAGTTTACTGACAACCTTTCCTCTTTGGAGGCAAAAAAAAATGCTGAATGTTTTATTTTGTATCTGCTTCTTATATTATTAAACATGCATTTAAAGTGTTCTTATGACAATGCTGATACTGTCTCCAGGGCTGATGCTTTAGGTCAGAAGATTAGTTTGTCTACATTCTCAAAATATTCTTCAAGATGTTATTACTGAACTTTTAAATTCTCCCTTAGGCAGGGAAGTTCTATTTGGCCCTTCTGCAGCCAAGGTGCTGAAGAGGTTTGTTTAGTGGGAAGGTTGATTCAAATTTTCTAGCCTTTCTTTAATTCATATTTTTTCTTCTGCCTCAGCTCCCTTTTTGAACAAGCAATTTAAGCAGGAAGGTGTCACTAAACATGATTTTAATAAGCATTGACAAGGCTCCAAAAAGAAAGGGAATGCCTTGCAAAACCAAGGGCAGTCCATTAAGTCAGAATGGCTGTTTGCCTCTTTAGACTCCCTCCACCCCCCCCCCCAAGTCTTCATCTTCCTTTGTGGCACCACATTGTTGCAGACAATTGGGTTCTGGCAGTCATTTAACAGGGGTACAGTTGGCAATGGGACTTTCTCACACCTTTTCAGGGTATCCCTCTTTGCCAAGTAAACCTAATATCCCTGATTCCTCCACTTCTTGAACAAATGTCATCTCAGAGAGCTAAACCATCAATACATACAGACCAGAGGAGCAAAGGGTTTTATTCAAGTTTTTTTTTTTTCCTGGTGCCAAAGAAAAAAAGACTTGATGGTCTGCGGTAGGCCTCTGCTTTTCATCATTTTTTTGCAAAGGTCCCAAAGTTCAAAATGTTGTCCCTTCAGACCCTGTTGTATGGTGCCTTTACTAAATTTCGCGGTAAAGCTAGATTTAGAAGATGCCTACCATTACAAACCCATTTTTAAAGATTTTTCCGCATCTGGTCACATTATCAGTTCTATGTCTTAATTTTTTAAATATCTGCTGCTCCACAAGTATTTACAAAGTGTCTGGGTCAAGTAATTGCTTCCTGCAGACATCTAGGCATTCACATTTTTCTTGTTTTGGACAATTGTCATTTATTTGCATACTCTTTTTTCCAGTTGCAGGAGCCCTTCTAAAATGTTCACAATCTTCTACTCATTTGTGGTTTTCAATTGAAATTTTAGAAATCTTTCATCCCATCTCTCAGAATTGTTTTCTTGGGATGTGTGTTAGATTCTGCTGGAATTGTCTCCCTCCAAAAAAAGTAGAGATGTTGCAAAAGTTCTTTCTGAGCATTTCTGGTCAAAACCAGGTGTCTGTTGGGGAATTTCTCAAGATTCTGGGGTACATGACTTCTGTGATTCGTATGATTCTCCTGACCAGACTTCACATGAGAAGTAATTCAGTGGTGCTTCAGGTCAGTCTGAACTCAGCATCCTCACCCTTTATCTTTTTAGAGACCCATTTTTGGGTTTATAAGGAGGGAGGTTCTGTGGTGGCTAGATCAGTTCTTTTAAAGTCCAGGTCTCCCATTTTCTCTTCCACCACCTCTTCCATCTGTCACAACAGATACGTCAGACCTGGTGTAAGAAGCAGTTTCAAAAGGGGTAAAAGTGCAAGGTATGTGAAAGAAACAGGACAGACACGACACATAAACATCAAAGAGATGTTGGCAGTAATAAATGCTTTGAAAGCTGTAAACCATCTCTGGTCTCAAGGACCTTTACAAGTTTTCACAATTAACATCAATGTGATGTGTTACATAAATATACAGGGGGTTGTACCAGATCTTACCTTCTATGCAGACTTGCTGTGATCTCCTGGGATGTATCAGCTCAGCTCATTTTGACTCTTCAAGCCTCAGTACAGTCTGCCAAAGTAAATCATTGTAAAAGATAAGTTAAGCAATAGACTCTCAGAAATGAAAACTGGGGTCTCCCTAGAATTCATACAGTTGTGGTGAACACCTCACGTAGATCTATTTGCCTCCTCTCAAAACAGACTGCTAAAGAATTTCTACTCCAGTATTCTTTGCAAACAGGCGTGGAACACAAACGTTTTTTTTTTCATTCCTGTGGATTGGAATGTTCCTCTATGCTTTTTTACCTTTCCACTGACATCTAGGGTTCTTCTAAAGATCCAGAAGGATTCTCCAAAGATTGTGGAGGGGGGACCCCTTTTTGGCTCAGACAACAGTGGTTCTCCCATCTGTTGCTGCTGTCCAAGGACAATTACCACAAGCTTCCCCACAGAATGGATTTATTCACTCAAGACAGGAGTTGTTTGATACACCCCAACCTGAAAACTCCTCAACTGACTGCCTGCAGGATAGAATTTTAATAACTTTTAGGCACTTTTTTTTTCTAAGGGCATGCAGCAGGGATTGAAGGAGGCTAAAAACTGCTTCTAGGAAATCGTATATGGGCAAGTGGAAACTGTTTTCTAGTTGGTGCCATTCCAAGAACCAAGACTCCCTTAAGATCTGGCTTCCCTAGGTTCTTGATATTTTTGTGCAAGTTGCTTTCCCATGGCCTTTATTTTTCCACTGTCAAGGTTCATTTATCAGGCATTTCTGCTTGTCTGGCCTTGAGTCCGCCTTTCTAACATCCTCAAGTCAAGCAGTTTCTGAAAGGGGTTTTACATACCCATCACCTAAGAAGCAGATGGCTTCTCCTTGGGATCTTAACTTTTTACTTGAAACGTTTATTTTTTTTCTACGTTAACCAGTTTATCAGGCTGAATTGAGGTTCTTAACATGGAAAACTGTTTTATTCATTGCTCTGACTTCAGCTAGGAGAGTATCTGAGTTACAAAAACTTATGGTGGAACATCCTTACCCCCATTTCCATAAAGGCAAGGGTTTCTTTGAGAACTAATCCCTTTATTATTCCTAAAGTGGTCTCAGGGTTTACTTTAGCTAGCCTATTAATCTCCCTGTCTTTTCTCCTGATCTCAAAAACAGGAGAGAAAAAATTATTTATACTATCCACAGGCAGCTCAGATACTACCGAGAAAAAACTCAGTCCTTAATTAATTAAGGCTGATCGACTGTTTGCCTCCTATTAAAGTAAGAAGAAAGTAAAACTAGTGTCAAAGCAGGCTGTTTCTAGATGGTTGTCTTTTGCTATTTAGTTTTGTTATTCTTACCGTAATAAGTCACTTCCTTCCAGGGTTAGGGATCATTTCAGTAGGGCTTTGGCTTCTTCAGTGGCTTTCAGGAAAGGTGTGGTCTATAGAAGTGTTCTAGAGGCAGCAACCTGGTCCTCTGTACATACTTTTACAAAGCACTACAAAATGGATTCCTTTCCAGGTCCAGAACAGGCATTGCTAAAACTATTCTCTAGGGGCTTGTGGATTCTTAATGTAATTCCTCCTCTCTTTTTAGTTTTTATGCTATGGTAATCTACCCATATAGCAAAGGCTACTGCAACAGTGATCTGATATTGAATGCAGCACAGTTGTATAAGCTAACTTATACAATACAAAAACAGTAGATATTCTAATATATCACTGTTGCAGTAGTTTATAGTCTTCCTCCACCACCCTTGCTTTGATCTTTTTGTTTTTGTATCGCCAGATGGATGTATAGGGTTTATGACATTTCGTCAAAGTGTCTCAAACCCTAACCACAAATCATTGAACTCAAATGGTTAAACTCAACAAGAGACAAAAAACAAAAAATACTGTAGTTTTGGGGGCTACCCCCCCCCCCGCATCCGTCACAACCCCCTCACCATTAAATATATATACTATGAGATCGTATTACAGTGGGGAAGAGACAAATTTTTCAATCCTCACTGTTTCATGACCTCGCTCAAGAAAAGTCAGTAATGTTTCATCAACTGACTTTTGATGAGCTGTACTGACTTTTACAAAAATCAACAAAACAGCAACATGAATACAAGTATGTAACCTAGGAGGCTTACCCTCCTGCAGAAGTAGATGATTATTGATTTTGTTTTCTTAAGTATTCATGATTTGCCATTTGAGTGTGATCATTTGTACTTTAACATTCTGCACCTTCAACAAAATATCATACACCCGATGTTTATATCCTTGTGTATATGGTTCACCTGTGTTTTATTTCCTAGCAACTTTTCCTTTCAGGACTATCCTTTCTTGAGGCAAGAAAAGCTCTGAGTTTTTTTTTTCCACTCTGACTTTTTATACGAGCACCTCTCATGCTTCTAACAGAGCACGTGAAGTGCACCATTATGCTTTGAAAAGCTGGCCGATGGCAGTAGCTAGGATCATTTAGCTTAGACTACTGAAACAGTGATTTATTAGATCATGTACTGTTATGGTAAGTTTACTTACATAACTATACTTTCTTAAGAAGGATGGCTTACCTTCCAAGTGCTCAGGATTATGCAGAACACACCACATTTAAAGCATGGAACTTACAGAGTTCTACAGTTCTGCATTAAGATTGTTGGGTCCACTTTGCACATTCTGATTCGCTCATATACTGCAAAAATAGCCGGTCAGCATAGAGTTAATATGACCCAACCTGTGGATGACATCTGATACAAGGTGAGCCAACCAGCAGAAGCTGAAACATGACCAAAGAGTGAGCAACTTCTGGCTTACAGTTTTTGCACCAAGTAAATCAAGGCAAACGGCAGTAGTGCGCACCATACCAGCAATATAAATATGCATGGCAACACCACTGGCTCCAAAATGGTAATTGTCCACAATAATTTTAATAAGCCACACAGGGGAGCAGAATCCAAAAAGAAAAAAACTTGTTTAACGCCCAAATACCGATACGGCATTTTTGTCCAAAAAAATCAGACTTCTTCAGAACATAATACCCTTACCTCAAAACCACAGCCTTAAATATCCTTAACAATCAATTAAATATAGTTGGGTAATTAAATAAACACTGCATAAAAATTACTTAAAACTCATTGTAACTACTACATTACAAGCATTTAAATGAATTATTAGTAAATCTATTAAAATGTCTTACCTAAATTTAATTAACAATAATGTAAAATGTAATGCAAATCACTTAAAAATCAATTTAAAACTCATTATGAGAACATATTTAATCGATCACTTAAACCAATCTAAGAAATATATCTATTACTTTAGCCTAAAATTTATAATAAAATATGCTGGTGAAATAAGAAATATGTATTAAAAGTACAACAATTAAGTATACAAGATGCTGTTAAATACAAATAAACATATTAAATATACTGAACTACCAATTACAGCTTGGCTGCCCTTAACTTCAGAATAGGTACTACTGAAGTTTATTCATTAATGCCAGGGTATTTAGTCGCGTTCAATTTCAACTTTCAATATAACTCTTTGTATTCGAGGTCTGTTTTCCAACTACCACCCCTGAAGTTAATCTCTGCAATATCTAAAATACCAAATTTAAAGCCAGCTTTTGCACTTTATCATAGGAGCATAGGAAGTTACTAGGCCATTGGCCCTGAGGCCCTTATAAGCCTAGCCAAGAATTTAGCCCATTTTCCAACAAGTCGGCGTCTTATGCCACTGTCCAGCAGGGACACAGGTGGAATCCCATGGGTGTATTTTCTGTTCCCTATCCAGTTATCCAGGTTGTGCTTAAGGTTAATGCGACATGGAGAGGGAGTCTGTTCCACAAAAGGGGGAGTCTCTGTGACACAATCTGTCCTGCCAACAAGTCGTATTGATGTCACAGACCAGGCTGAGGTCACGCGTGTGGGTTACTCATGTGAAGCTTTACTTGCAGATATGCAGCAGTCCCATCAAGGCAGGGTCTGAGATTTCTTTGTATGACAGACAGACGTCACCTCTGAAGAGTTTGTAGGAGACTGAGTAGAGGGACAAGACCGTTAGCCTATCTGTGTATGGTAGATGTTTGAGGCCCTAGATTCTCCCCAGCTGCTGCATGTGCTTTGTGAGGTACATGCCGAAAGGGTCATTGTACTCAATAGTGGGTCTTATAAGGGAAGAATACAGGGATGTTATGACCACCTTGTCCCTGGATGAGATACCCTTACGAATGAAGTGGGCCATGTAGAAAGCTTTCCGTACAAAGGCAGCAATGTGGTGGTCAGAAGTCAGTTTGCTATCAACCGGGGTGCTCAAGTCTCTCACATCTGATTGTGTGCTTAGGACCTTATTATTAATGTAATAATTTGTGGAGATGTCACTCTCCCCAAAGGGAGTGATGATGCATTTTTTGGCATTCAGTTTGAGGCCATGTTTCTGGCACTGGTCATTTGTTTGGGTGAGACCCTCTTGAAGGCTGTCCACATTACTAGGGGAATTGATGGCACCACCCAGTTTGCAGTCATCTGCAGACTTGGTCAGCCATAGCACACTGGTTTTGACCTGCACCTCAGAAAAGTATATCCCAAACAGCAGAGGTCACAAGACCGATCCCTGGGGTACACTGCACATTATGTGTCTACTGCTTGAGGTGGCTTCTCCTATTTTGACTAGGCGGGTTCTGTCAGTGAACCAGTTTGCTATCCATCTGGTAACATGTGCATTGATGCCTAGTTAAGAGAGTTTATTTATTGTACCTGGGTGGGGAATAGTATCGAAGGCTTTGGCCAGGTCAAGGTAGGTGGTGTGCACCGTCTTTCCCTCTTTCATGGCTTTGGTGTCTGTCTCAGAATTTGACCACATTTAACAGGCATAACCTCCCCTTTACGAAACCAAACTGTGTGGGAATGAGTGTTTGGAGGTTGCCAGTTTCCTTTTTTAATGAGGTCCATGATAATCCGCTACATGGCCTTGCAGATCAGGCTAGTTAGGCTGATTGATCTATAATTTCTTGGATCGGTGAACACTCCACCTTTGTTCAAAGGATGACAGTGGCTGTTCTCCACTTGGCTGGGATGAAGCTGGTACTCAGGCTTTGATTGAATAGTGTGCCCTAATAATGCTGCAAGTTCCTGCCTAAGATCATGTAGGATGCAGTCTGGGATGTTATCCGGTCCCATGGAGGCCGTATTTTTTGCCTTTGAGAGGGCAGTGATGACTTGCTCCCTAGAGGTAAGAGGAGGGGGACAGGTACTGGGGATGTCCAGATTTACTGATGGGGGGCAGAGGGGTGATGTTTTCACTGAACTTGTCTTGCCAGCAGATTGTCTATACTCACAGCATTTGTGTATGTGGTGTCCTTGACCAACAGTTCTGAGGGCTTCCTTTGAGATTGTGGACATATGTGAAGAAGGCCTTATGATTGTCTTTAGTAGATGTGGCCAGTTTGGACTCAAAGTTTGCTTTGGAGGATTTCACTAGTGCTCTTATTTGCTTGTTCAAGCTAAGGAGAGGTTTTTTCCATTTAGGCACCTGCTCCTTCTTGGTCTTGGACAGCAATATTTTCCTTTTCTTATAGAGTTTATTTATTGCAGCTGTCCACCAAACAGGTTTACTCTTTGTTGAGGAGGAGAATTTTGTCCTGTCGGGTATTCCTGATTCCATGCACCTGTATAAATGCTCATATAGTACTTTGGTGTAGGTTTGGACATATGTGCCAGTTCCTGTGGAGGGGGAGGGGGCTGTGAAGCTGTTTATACCTTCCCTCAGGAGGTTGCAGTCAGAGAAGTTTTTTGTTTGACCTTAGCTGGGGGTGGTCAGGGGAGATGGTGACTTTGAAAGTGACTGCTTTGTGGTCAGATCTTGTGTTTGAGTAAGGCATTGTTGGTGTTAAGGTGTTTAATATCGTACTTAAGCTCATAGATTCGCTTATTCAACTTCCTGTCCGTTTTACCAATATAAAATGCTTTGCGTGATGAGCACTTTGCAATGTATACTACCCGCTGTGTTAAACAATTTCCATTCTTTAAAATAATGGGTGTCTCATTGTTAAGCCCTACAAATATTTTATTTCCAACCAACATATCTTTATAATAATTACATCTACCACATTTACTTGTGCCTTTAGTGCTGTTCAGATGGTTACCAGGTGTTCTATCTTTTACCTTTCTAAATGGCTTTTAATGTTTTTCCAGTTTTGTGCACAAACTGTGGTTCACTATCCATAATAGAAAACAAGTCAGCACTGATGGCAAATACATTCCAATTCCTTATCACACTATCTTCGATGACCTGTACTTTATCAGAGTATTTAAGAATCAAGTCTGTATTATAACCAGCATTCTTCAGTTTCTTGGTTCCCTGTCAGGACCAATACCCAGAAGAGGTTTATAATGAAGACCCCATTCATAAAAACTTCAAATTTTATATTATCTACCATAACTCTAGGGTAATCTCTGAAGTAAAACATGTCACACAACTTTTCCATTCAAAAAGGAGTACCTCTTTGTTGGAGGTCATTCTCGCCACTCTAATTAATTGGCCCTTAACAATACCTTTCTTTCAAGAGAACGGGTGACAACTGTTAAAGTGTAGAAGGTGGGTTTCCTGTAGAGTCTTGATTCAATTCTTGATTCAAATCATTTTTTTGCTTGTAGAAACAGTAGTACCTAAATAGTTAATGATATCCAAACTATACTGGTGAGTAAAGTTTAAAAAGGTAGTGCATCCAGATAAAAATTCCATAAATACATTAGTAATTTCAGTCAATTGTATTCAAACAGCAGTCAGGTAACGAAACTAAGCAATTGTACAAAAATAAAAATGAAATATAATAAAACCAATATTGATTATGCCTCTAAGAATTTAGTTTATTATAGGTTTTGTACTAACAGTGCAGCTTATTATATTGGTAAGACCAATCGTACCATTAGGGAAAGTATTCTTGAACACAATAGAGATATTAGGAATGTTAAAGTTACCAGTGTCTTAGCGAAACATGTTCAGCAGGCAGGCGCACAACATGAATTTAGTTTTTTTGTGTTAGAACATGTGGATGCTAGTGTTAGAGGGGGTAATCTTAGGAATAAAACTGAGGTATCTGAATGAAAATGGATACTTTATTTCAAAGCAGATAAGGTTCCTGGTATCAATGATACAGTCTCCTTGAAACCTTTTTTGCGTTCACGACCTCTGAAGCATTAATTATTATTATTATTTTTTGAGGAGGGTGTTATCACTTTAAATGCTTAATTTTATTCTTAGAATTTGTGGAATTGTGTGATTTGATTGGACGTTTTTAGTTTAAATGTGTGTATTCTTGTATTAGTTATTTGTCTGATGAAGTGATTTGTAAATCATGAAAGTGCTTACTTGGTCTTATTAAACATTTCTACTGGTTGCTTTGCTGAATCTTTGCATTGGTTTTAACATTATATTACATTAATAATTTCCACTGGTCCATCCAATAATATAAAAATATTGTCTAAAAAGCGTAAGTACAGATTAACATATTTGAAAAGTTGATTAACAAAAACACATTTACATTCCCACTCTTTCACCATGAGGTTTATGTAAATGAGGGCACAGGCTGCCCCACCATAGCTATCCCTTTAAAATGCCTGTACAGTTCTCCTTCAAAACATATAAAGTTGTTTTCTAAAACTAATTCCATTAAATCTGTGATAAAGTTTACTTCCGAATTGGCAATAAAACTACTACTACCAGGCTGTCACAGAAAAGTTCTAGACTTTCACTCTTAGGAATACAGATTAATAAATCTGTAACATCAGTTGTTAAAAAAAAACAATGTTGTTTGCCCATAATTCTCCTTCTAAGCATCCTAAAAAGTCCCAAGAATATTTCAGAATGTGTGGGCAGTTTGCCAGAGGGTATGTCTTAGACGTTTGTACTGCCACAATGGGCCTAAGACAGAGGTCAACAGTGTTTTTGTGGATATTGAGTGTACCAAATATGGTTAGGATTCTAGGTGAGGCAGTAGTTAATAAACCGTGTAAATCATTAATTAAAATGCCCTGCATCAAGGTGTCTCCAAAAACATATCAGTTTTCTTATGTGCAATATTAACTTGATTAATGGAAGAAATCTTGTAAACAGAATCGTTTTGTAGTACGTCAAACATTTTTCCAATGTAATTTATGTGGTCACAAATAACTGTCCTCCACCTTTAAGTGGCTTCATAATCCTTATTGCATTGTCAAAAGAATACCAGGAACCAAAACACAAAATGTTGAAACTGTGGAACCACAGAGAACAGCTAAACCAGCACGACCAACTATTGTATTGTCATTAACTAAATTGTCTAGTAAGGCCTTTTCATACTTAGTCAAGTTTGATTTGTAATAATTATTTCTACTAATTTTATACAAATCTTGTTCACAAAGCTTTTCAAACATTTGTATTGTATGCTGGGGGGTAGCTACATATGTACTTTTCTTCATAACAATGTTGCTACTTGGGAGATCCCTGTTGGGACCAAACCGAGCAGCTACATTCTGTTTCCTAACAGACAATTTTAGTTCACAAAGAGTATCAACAAGATCAAACTTGAGTGCAGGTACAAATCAAAAACCCTTTTCTAATAGCAAAAAAATGCTCTTTAGTGATAACTATATTACTGTAATTAAAATGTTAAAGTTGTTGTAGGTGTGAATAATACCATCTTTAACTACAATATTCTTCTTCTTCCAGCTTTTCCCGGTTAGGGGTCGCCACAGCTTTAACTTGTTTTAGTGTTGTCTTCTCCCTCATCCTTCTCTTTGCTGTTTCACCTATATGTATCCTTCTTCTCTGTAATAGCTCCCCAGTCATTTTGGTGCGCCATCCTCTCTGCTGTTCTTTTGGAGCGTCTCAGAGGGTGAAAAGCTGAAGGGGAATTGTTAACGTAAACCTCACATTTATCATTAGCCAGTTGCTCTGTATTATTGTCATAACCATTGTAAGTATTCTCATTGTTAGAGACCATATTATCATTCCTAACTGTAATGTTTTTCATTGGACAAGGATTTTTTAATGTATATGCTTCATTCAATGTATAGCGCCTTGTATCACGTTTATTTTTTTTTGTTTTTCCTACACATTGTGAAATGTACCTGCCTATCTACATGTTTAAAAATGTCCTCATATCTTTACTTTATGCTACTGAAAAGTAAATCATTAACCACAGAATTACTGAGCTTAGTAGTATTTAACAATTTTATAATAATGTGATTATTCCTCCTTATTAATATTTCCATAAGCTCAAAACCACATTTGTCAAATAGTTTAACAAAATCGACGAAAAACTCGTCATTGTTGTCCATCCTGTTAGAGAACTTCAGAAGTCTTAAATCTTGAGGTATTATTTTTAGTTTTAAACATTCCTCAGGTAACTGTTTCTAGCTGTAAGTTCTTACCCATAATAAAATTGTCCCCAATTATATTTAATTGATTATTAAGGATATTTAAGACTGGGGTTTTGAGGTAAGGGTATTATCATCTGAAGAAGTTTGATTTTTCTGGATGAAAACAAAACACATTTTTTCTTTTTGGATTCTGCTACCTTGTGTGGTTTATTAAAACTATTGTGGAGCGTTACCATTTTGGAGTCAATGTAGTTGTCATGCACATTTCCACAGTTTTTGTGTCACTTCTATACATTTAAAAAAGGTGTTACAGGGTGCAGATTTAACATCAGCCTGAAAATTCTAAGTGAAGAAGAAGGCAACAGTGGCTTTTTCTTTAGGAGGCAGCAGCATCAGGATTCAGGAGGTTCCTAGAGTGGATTAGCTTGGCAGCCAGCAAACTTTTGGAAACTGCAGCAGTTCAACTTCATGCTGCAAGTAAGTAAATAAAGCTAATGGATGTGGAACAGAACAGAACAGATCAGTAAAGAGTGAAGACTACAGTACGGGTCTATATTATGAACGCGAAAAAACGTATTAGCGAATATGAAGACGTCGACACGTATTGCGCGAAGTATGGAAATTCCGAATGTACAAAACCGCGAATTCTGAAATGTCGAATTGTTTTGATTGGCCCGTCTGCAGTATAGCTCCGTAAGGTAAGTGTGCGATAGATAGGACTTTTATGTTAGGATTTGGGTTAAGGTAAGTGTATAGATAGGTAATGTATGTAAGGTATAGTGTAGTGTTAAAAGTAGGGTTATTTTAAGTGTATGTATGTGTATTGTTTATTTTGTTTGGGTGTATGTCTGTAGGGGAAGTGTGCGGTAGTTATGGACCTTAGGGTTAGGGAGGTGTTAAGGATAGTGCATAGTTAATTGTGTATGTGGGGTTTAGTGTAGGGTTAGAGGTAGGGTTTTGGTGTTTTACCTTTGGTTAGAAGTAGGGTTTGGTTAGTGTATATGTGTGGTTTATTTATTTTCTTTGGGTAGGTAGTATGTAGCGGGTGGTGGGGTTGGCCGACTATGACAGTTCGATTTTTTTTTTGCAATTCGCGGTATAGGTGTCGACGTTTAGGTATTCGGGAATAGGGTTTTTTGCTTTGGTAATAAAGACCCCTACAGTACAGTATGCATGTCAGTACTCTCAAAATGACCTGCCATTTCTTCTCTTGGAAAGCATATCTGTTGGTGATGTATCTTTGGCTACAGGTAAGTGCCTAATTTTTAGTCCAGGTTTTGCTACTGCAGTGGAGAAAGAATAGGCAAAGTTCTGAGTATTTTATAGTTTGTGTTGCAGAGGATAGGGTAGATGTCCTTCCATTTCACTGTTGCATTCTTTACAATAGAGATCCCCTCCCAAGGGTGGCCTGACATCCGGCCAGTATACCAAAACCTTTAGGTTGCTTAAGGTACCCCACACGTCACACATATGCTGTTTGCATACAGTGTATGGCATAAAAATGACATCTGGACATACCATCCTCAGAACTTCTTTACCGATAGTCCGAATGCCATCTTTTGATTGTCAGTCTGAATTCCCGCTTTATTTGCTGGTTCACCAAGCCATTTTCAGATAAGTGCCCCACTGGGGTTTTTGCTGTTATCTTTTTTTCCTTTTGCTTGTGAGGTCCATGTCATCAAGAAAGGGAAATGCCAGTGCAGGAGACAGATTCCCCGTAAAGCTCATCATGACCAGTGTTTAATTTTGTCTCAGTGCTTCCTAGGACCATAGGCGCTGTTCCACTTGTCAGGCTTTCATCCCAACGACTCTGTGTAGTGTTGGCTTTCCTCTTTGGCCCTATACTTAGAGAACCAATATCTTAAGCTTTTAACAAAAGACACAATGGAAAGAACTTCCCACTGTGAAGGTCAGCCATCTGCAAAGAAGAAGGCCAAGAAATCTAGGTCTGATTCTTCTGCTGTACTACCTTCTCCAGATGTCTCTCCTGAGGCTAGTGAAAGGCTGGAGTATTGCCTGGCTCCATTGTTGGATTTGTCTGCCGCTACTGCTTTGGTTCATAGGTTCATAGGTAGGTACTAGTCTATCGGCCCAAGGGCCTAGGTAAGCCTAGCCAACCAGGTTCCCTGGCTTACGCCATCCAAGAAAATTGATTTCCTGTGCCCCTGTTGAGCAGAGCCACAGAAGTGATTCCTGGGTGTATTTCCTATTTCCCATCCACTCCTCAAGATTTTTCTTGAAGAGTGCTAATGAGGAACTTTGCTTGACATAGATGGGTAGCTTGTTCCAGAGTATAGGAAGTCTCTGGGACAGGAATCTATCCCTCCAGCATGTCTTGCTTATTGTGGTGACATGGTTTAGGTCCCTAGAGCATGTAGCTCGGAGGGATTGGGATTTCTTTAGGTGTAGCATGTCCAACAGCTCTGGGTTTAACATAGCTTTATATGTTGGGCAGAGATCTTCTTGGAGTACGCGATATGCTACAGAGTAAAGCTGGAGTTTTTTTAGACGGTCAGTGTAGGGCATCAGTTTGAGGCCAGTAATCCTTTTTGTGAGGTACTTCTGTGGCCTTTCCAGCTGCTGCAGATGTCTTGTGAGGTACATTCCAAAAGGGGCATTGTACTCTTTAATGGGTCTAATGAGTGCAGAGTAGTGTGGAACAATGACCTCTTTTTTCCTGGATGAGAACCCTTTTGTGATGAGGTGTGCCACATAGAAGAATTTCTTGAATACTGTGAATATGTCATTATCAAAGGAGAGACTACTGTCCACCTGGGTCTCAGAGTCTTTTATCACACATTTAGTGTTAAGTAGACTGCTGTTTATGTGGTAGTTCATGGGTACAGAGTTTTTACCAAAGGGAATGACAATGCACTTTTTGGCATTGAGCATGAGGCCACCCCTCTGACACCAGGCATCTGTCTCATTGAGGCCCTTCTGTAGGATGTCCACATCATTTGGGGACTTGACTATGGCTCCTAGTTTGCAGTCATCTGCGAACTTCGTTAGCCAGAGGCCTTCTGTGTTAGCCTGTACTTCAGGGAAGTAGATACCAAACAGGAGAGGTCCCAGGACTGAACCCTGTGGTACTCCACTTGTCACTGGTTTGAAGTCAGATTTGGAGTCTGCAACTTTTACAGTCTGGGTTCTGTCAGTTAGCCAGTTGGCAACCCATCTTGTGGTGTAGGGATTTATACCTAGCTTAGTGAGTTTAGCTATAATTCCAGAATGGGGGATGGTGTCGAAGGCCTTGGCGAGCTCAAGATAGGCTGTGTGAACCACCTTACCCTCGTCTACGGCTTTGGTGACTGCCTCAAAGAAGTCGATCAGGTTCATAAGGTATGAACTGCCTTTCACAAATCCAAACTGAGTGGGGTCCAGAGTTTGAAGGTTACCAATGTCTTTGTTTATGAGTTCCATTGCCTTGCAGACCAGGCTCGTTAGGCTAATAGGGCAATAGTTCCCAGGATCAATGCTGGCTCCCCCTTTGTGGAGTGGGATAACTGTGGCTGTGCACAATTCAGTGGGCACAAAGCCTGACGTGAGACTATGATTGAACATGGTGCTTAGGTGGGGAGCCAGTTTGTTCTGAAGTTTGTGTAAAATGCAGCCTGGGATGTTGTCTGGTCCCATGGATGCTGTTTTTTTGGTTTTAGAGAGTACAGCTTTTACCTGCATAGATGTGATTACAGGGACTCTGCATTCTTCCTATATAGATATGGGCCCTTTAGGGGGTGGGGGGGTAAAGTTAGCACTGAACCTGTCTGCCAGGATGTTGCAAATATCAGTTGGTGCTGTAATTTTCGTGCCGTTGTGCTGTAACTCAGAGCAGATGTGGGTGCTGCCATTATGAGTCTTGACATAGCTATAGAATGCTTTGTGGTTGCCCTTAGAATCAGTGGCGATTTTTTTTTGTAGCTATCTTTGGAGGATTTTATAAGGGATCTCAGCTTCTTACTGAGGCTAACCAGGGAGCTCCTCCACTCATGGGATTTTACTCTATTTTGCAAAAGTTTCTTCCTTCTGTTGTAGAGTTTGTTTATGGCAGGGGACCACCAGATTGGCTTCCTTTTTTTGGAGGATAGCGTCTTGGTTCTGTTTGGGATAGCACGATCCATACACTCATGTAAGTGCTTATAGAGTGCATTTGTGTAGGATTCAGCAGTCGTCAGTGTATTGCCCATCTGCATGGGTGTCATGAAGTTCACCACTTCTGTCTTAAGAAGCATGAAGTTGGCTTTGTAGAAATTTTTTACGGTGGTTTCCTTAATGGTGGGTGGGGGTGGGATGCGGATATCTAGGGTGATTAGTTTATGGTCAGATCTGATCAACGAGGAGTTGATTTCAGGTGTGGAATGCCGGTCACTCATGTTAGTAATGACTAGGTCTAGGATATCGTTGCCCCTGATGGGGCTTTGGATAAGTTGATCCAGGGCATTGGAATTTATAAATTCCAGAAAGCGTTGAGCGAAGGAGATGGTACATGAGTAGTTTTCCCAGTTAATGGTGGGGTAGTTGAAATCGCCCATTATTAGGGTGTTTGGTTGAACCCTAATATTTTCCAGTATATCAAGAAAAGAGGAGTGGGAATCCTGGGGCATGGTGGGGGATCTGTAGCAAGCTACAATTTGGATTGCAGTTTTGCCAAGAGTTAGTTGCACTTGGATAACCTTGGATGCATTATGCTGCGCAACTAGCCTAGAGGTGTAGATATCCTTAATGAATATGGACACACCTCCACATTTGGTGTTCTGGTCCAGGTTAGATGGCCAAAAAGTGTGGTATGAGTTATAGCCTGGTAATGCAGGGGTGCTCTCCAGAGTCTTGATCCAGGTCTGAGCCACTGCACAGATATCGTTATTCTCCATTTTAAGGAGTGCCTTGAGTGAGTGCATTTTGAGATTTAGACTTCTAGCATTGAGTAGTATTACCCTCAGTTTTTGCTTTCCTGTTCCTGTTACGGTTGTGAATTTGTCATTTGAACTTTGCCTAAAAAAGGCACTATAGGGGCTATATGGAGGCCTGCATGACTGCATGTCTCTGGAGCCCTTTTAGACATCTGCTTTGGATGTTCAGGGAGAACCACCGCTGATTATTACCAAAGAGCCAAAGGGTGTTCCTCAGATTTCGGTTACGGAGGAAATACCGACTACCACTGTAGAATGCCATCTGGGATCTGAACCTCATAAATTTTATAAGGTGGACGTCCTGTTGAAAAAGAAACAAAAAACAAAACACATTCCTTCTGCTCCTAAGGACCCTCAGAGTGAATGGCAGCCTTTCACTCAGGGGTTGTTTAATGCCCTTATGGCTTTAAACACTCTCCAAGGAGTTTCTGTTCCTGCTACACCTTGGTCTTGTACTCCCCTCAAAAGCCCTAGGAAACAGGATTCCTGTGAGGAGGAGGGGGATTCAAATGAGGGATCCTTGCTGATTCTTCCCAGATTCCTTCTCCTTTAGACTATGCTTCTAAGGAAGAGGAGTCCTAGTCCTGACACTCCTTTTGAAGAGATTTCCTCTGAGGACACAATTTCCAGAATGATGGAATTTTGTAAATGGGATTGTGCCCAGGTTTCCGAGGTTCAGAAAAGGTATTACAAGCTTCTACAAATGTCCTAGACTTTCTGGGGTTCCTCCTGTTTTGCTGCTTGTTGGTTGCCTTTTTTACTGCATCTCAGACTGCAGACTCTCAGCTCCCTGCCCCCTAAAAACCTGGTAGGTTTTACAGGATGCCTGATGATTGCAAATTTCTGTATAAATGTCCATCTGCTGACCCCTCTTTGGTCTCTGTGGCATTTGACAAGCCATCTCAGTTGCTGCCTTCAATGAACTTATTTCCTTCTGATAAAAAAAAAAAAAAACAGCAGAATATGGAAAGGCTAGGTAAGAAGGTTTGTACCTCAGCTACCCTTGGTTTTAGGGCTTTCAGTTATCAGCCCATATCTCAAGATATATTTTGGCTCTTCTTTCTCAGGCCTGTCATGTAGATTCTGACCTTTCTGATTCTGACGGTAAGATTTCTGCTCTCTATTTGTTAGGGACTTATTCTGATGTGGCTTACCATTCTAAGTGCAGTTATGGTGCAGCAGATGCTTTTTAGAGTTGCTGCTTTTGGTTCTGTGATGAGGCAGTATTCCTGGCTTCGGCTTCAACCTTTGTCTGATGATGTTAAGGATAAGTTGATGGATGCCCCTCTGGATAACAAACATTTATGTGTTGCAGGTGCTGCTGATTTGTCTAAGTCTCTTCAGGATAGGGGCAAGGCTTTAGAGGAACTGAAACATGCTTTTGTCTCTCCTGTACCTATGTTTCAAAGGAATTACTCTACTAAGCCTGCATTTGTTCGTAGGCAGTCTCATTCTTCTCCCAAGGGTAAAAAGGGTGGGAAAAGGGCTCCTCCTGCTATAGCTACCCAAACTCTTGTGACACAGAAATCTCTTTGTCCTGACAAACCAGGTTCTGTCTGACTAGCGTGCTATTCTCACCCACATTCCTCTTTCTCTGTCTTTTCCTGTCCCTTCCAGTTTGGTTAAAGATTCTTGGGTTCTGTCCATTATCTGCCTAGTGTACTATTCCTCAGCCTCCAGAGGGAAAAGATGGCATTTTTTACTGGGGTGCTTCAAGATCTTTCGTTTCATGGAACTATTCAGGCCGTCCCAGTTTCTCAAAGGGGAAGGCATTTTACTCCAGAATGTTCTTGGTCCCCAGAAAAGAAGGCAGTTGGAGGCCCATTCTGGATCTCTCTCACCTAAATACCTTTCTGAAGGTCCCTTCCTTTCAGATGTGGTCCCTTCACACTTTTTTCCATATGCTACTTCTTTAGGCTTTTCCAGTGTCCCTGGATCTCAAGGAGGCTTATCTTCACAACCCTATTCATCCCCTTTTCAAGACATTTTTACATTTCTCTGTTGCTTCCTGACATTTTCAGTTCTCTGTTTTGCAGTGCCCTAAGGGTATTTACCAAATGCCTCTCTCCTATGATTGTTTTTTGCAGGCTACAGGGAATACAGGTCTTTCCTTATTTAGACAATCTCTTTTTTAAGGCATCCTCTCCAGAGATTCTACTGCAGCATCTTCACTTTGCCATTTCTTTCTTGCAAAGCCTGGGGTTCACTATAAATTTCTAAAAGTCCTTTCTGAGTCCTTCACAGGATCACGTATTTCTGGGGTGCACGATCCAGACTGTTTCAGTGCTGGCATCCCTGCCTCCTCTTAAGGCATTAACTCTCTTTTCCTTCTCTCAGTCCCTTCTTCCTCTGGCCTCAGCCACAGCCAGGAAGTTTCTGAGAGATGTAGGTTATATGGCCTCAACCATTGCTATGCTCCCTTTTGCCAAATTCCTCATGAGAAAACTTCAGTAATTTCTAAAGTCAGTTTGGCTTCAGCCTTCTCATCCCCTCAACTTCGTAGTTCCTCTTTTCCATGCCTCAGGCTGGACATTTAGTGGTGGTTCAGCAGTTGGCTCTCAATTCAGGGCTCCCATTTCAACCCCCTCTTCCCTCCCAGGAGCTGCTCCTAGACTCTTCAGACATAGGATGGGGAGCAGCCTTAGGCTCTGTAATGGTGCAGGGCCTTTGGTCGCCTCAACTAAGGAAAAGACTACATCAGTGTCAAGGAGATAACAGCTCTTCTGCTGGCTCTTCAAGCATTTCACCTTCTATTTTCCTCAGAACCTCAGAAGGTGTTTACAAACAATAAAGACCACAGTGATGTGGTATGTCAACAAGGAAGGGGGGGGTGAGATCTATCTCCTATGCCGGTTCCTATGCCGAGCTCACTATCCAGTTTCATGTGACACTTCAGGCAGTTCATATTCCCTCAGGTCAGAACATTGTAGCAGACTCTCTGAGCAGGTCCATAACACAGTCCCACAAGTGGATTCTTCACAGGGATGTGTTTCTGGACATTGTCCAACACTAGGGTACTCCTCAAGTGGAGTACTCTGAACAGGCAACTTCCTCTTTTTTTGTGCTAGAGTCCCTGGTCCTCTGGTCTGGAAGGTGGACCCCTCTGTTTTTCCTGGGTGGTGATGTTTCTTTATGCCTTCCCTCCCCTTCCGCTCATTCCAGAAGTCCTGTTCAAAATACAACAGGATGCTCCCAAAATCTTGCTGGTGACTCCCACAATATTGGTTCCCTGTTCTTCTGCATTTATCCACGGGCAGTCATCAAGAGTTACCTCACAGTGTGGACCTACTTACAGAAGACAAGGGATGTCTCATCCATCCCCACCTGTCCACTCTTCAACTGACACTGTGGATGATAGTATTTTGATTCCATACAGACACCTTTTTTCTAAGTACATGCTTAGGGTCCTGCAGGAGGCCAGGAAGCCCATAACTAGCAAATCCTACTTATTCAAATGGAAGACGTTTTCTGTTTGGTGTCTTTTTCATAACCTGGATCCACTTTCTGTGGATGTTCATGTGGTTCTATATTTTCTGTGAGAACTGCTCAGTGCTGGGTTGGCCTATTCTTATGTTAAGTCCTACTTATCAGCTTTTCTGCATGTCTGGCTTTATCATATCCTTTAGCTTCTAGATATGAGGCTAAACAATTTCTTAAAGGCGTCCTTCATATTAGGCCACCCAGGAAGCCTATTCCTCCTCCCTGAGATCTTAATTTTGTTTTGGAAAAATTGACCCAGGCTCCTTTTGAGCCTGCAGCTTCAGCTTCCTTACAGCATTGTCCTTGGAAGACTGTACTTTTGTAAGCCCTTACTTCTGCCAGATGGGTGTGTGAGGTTCAAGCCCTTATGGCTAGTCCTCCTTTTCTTGTTTTTCTATAAGGACAGGGTGTCCCTTCATACTAATCCTTATTTTATGCCCAAAGTGGTGAACGAGTTGCCTCTTAATCAGTCTAGTCATTTGCCTACTTTTTTCCCTTCTCTGCATTCTGCTAGTGAGAAGGTGCTGCACACCTTGAATGTCCATAGACAACTCAGATTTTGTTTGGATAAAACTAAAACTTTTCATAAATGTGATCAACTCTTTGTTTCCTTTTATCCTAGATCCTTGGCTGTTTCCAAGCAAACTATTTTTTCTTGGATTTCTAAAGCCATTTCTTTGTGTTATTCCTTTCATGGCAAGAGCCTTTCTTCTTCCATTAAGGCTCATTCTACTAGGGCTGCGGCTTCTTCTGGCACTTTTTTCAAGGGTTTGGATACTAATTCTATTCTTGAGGCAGCTACCTGACTTCTGTGCATACATTTACCAAGCACTGTAAGTTGGATGTGCTATCCAGAGCTAGAGCTGTCTTTGCTAGGGCCATTTTTCATGGGTTCCTAGAGAACTCTGCTGTCCTTCCTCTTCCCTTTCTTCTTCCTGAACTTTGGCACTCTCCTTATTGTAAGGAGTACTGCAACAGTGAAATGGAAGGATATAGTACAGTTGTGTAAGACCCTACCATAACGGTACATGTCCTTCTCTTCACTGTTGCAGTATTCACTCCCTCCCTCCTCCCCCTGGTTCTTTTCTCTTTTGGATGTATTTATTACTGCTGTACTCCTTGGACTGGCATTCCTACTGTGGCTTCCAGTTCTGAGGATGGTACCTCCGGACATCACCTGTATGCTCTGCACCGCATACAGGGAACATAAGTGTGACGTACAGCATAACTTAAGCAACCTTAAAGGCTATGGTATACTGGACGGATGCCAGGTTGCCCTTGGCAGGGGATCCCTATTGTAAGGAATACTGCAACAGTGAAGAGAAGGACATCTATCATTATGGTAAGTGCTTGCACAACTGTACTTTCTCTGCTGTATGTTTTGGGGGTAGGGAAAGTCTGGCAGTTGAGTATTTTTTAGAGGGGTAGGAGAATTCTAGCAACTTGCTTTTTATGTTTACACTGTCTGTAGGAGGGCAGAACAGTTTACTAATAACTTCAACTAGGAGCTTGTGATGGGAGAAAATGTTATTTCGTGAGTTAATATGATTCAGTATTATTTACCATGAATATCATTTAAGTTTTTTGTGAATTATAGTTTATTAGTGTTGTGGAGGATAGGAGAATTCTCTGCTGTGCATTTGGGAGGGGGTAGTATTCTGGCAGCTTAAGTGTTTACTGGGCTGCAGCTGCAGTGTCCCACTGTCTGTAGGAGGTCAGAAGAGCTCACAGGATGGAAAAATGTGTTACTTTATACTTATAAGTCATTTTTATGCATTAATATGATTCAGTATTATTTACCATGAATGTCTGTTAAAATTGTTTTAACACTGATTGTGTGACTGACCCTTTCGTTGTGGAACTTCAAGGAATATGGACTTTTTAAAACTTAAAATGTGGAACACTCCTTATAATGAAGTACACTTGAGAGGTATTGTTTAATAAATCATATGAAATGTAATTTCTCAGAAGAAAAGTGCATAGGTTATAAGAGCTTAGTCTTATGCAGAGTTGCTGCTTTTGTTTTTTGTTTAGTAGTAAATGATTTGTCATTGATTGCATGTTTAGTTATGGCAGTGTTCTTGCTTATTATACGTTATTTTTTTTACATGCTGTGTTGTTTAAAAAATAATTACATGTCATCCAATATATAGGTAAGGGTATGGCATCCAGGCCCAAGGAAATAATTGTATCTCTCTACTCGGCCCTTATCAGATCTATCATTGAATGCACTGCCCCCTTTGCATGTATCTAACCAGACACTTGCACCAGTTCAGGGCATGAATACCTTATCCTACACTGATTGTCTAAAGGCCCTGTCTCTGTATTTAGTCTCCTACTGGCTGTTGAGAGGGGTTATTTGCCTATTTTACAGTGCTTCCTCAGAACCAGCCCTAATGGATCCATTGCAGGTGTGAAAAACTGCACCAGAAACTCTAGATCCAGCAATCTGAACTTCGCTTGTGACATAAACGGAACATGCTGGAGAGACAGCTATGTGTCCCAAAGGATCTGTGCACTATGGAATAGGCTTCCCATGCATGTAAAGCCGAGTTCATCCATTACCCTATTCAATCAGAACTACAGTTGTATGGGAAATCATAAATTTACCTCCTGTCCCTTATAGACAGAGGCCATCAGTAAGAAAAGTATTATCCTAACTAACACCACCCTCCTACAAATCCTTAGCTACCTGCCTACTAACATGCCCTCTGCACGAAAATGAAACAGGTGAATGCACTGACGTGGTCAATGATGAAGTCCAGCAAACTCAAAAAAAACAAAAAATGGACTCATGATGCCAGCAATACAAATAAAATTATATTTAATGTAAAATCCAGTTCATGTCACAAAGCTTGCAGGACAAAGTCCCTTCATCAGTGTGTAATAAAAAATGTTCGACTCACTCCATTTTGTAGTAAAACCCATAACACAACCAACATACACAGACACACCTTACTGAATTTTGTGGGTAGAAGCAGGTATACTTCCATGTTCAGGCAGCCGAAGAAGTAAGAGGCAGGCATAAATGCAGCAGGAATGAAGAAGTAAGAGGTGGAATGTTTTGTGCTTATATCCCGCATGTGGACGCAAAAAAGAAGAAGCAAGCAACAGCAGGTGTATGCATTGATGCACGCAGGAACACACAGACTACCTTAAAAAATGCCCTTAAGTAAGACGTGATTTATTGTTTTTTTTTAATTAAAAGGTAAATGTTGTGGCAGCCCCCCGGTCAGTCAGTTCCCTCCGAGCCAGAAGGCCCTAGGCGACTGCCTTAAACATCTAGTACTGGATATGTCCCCAATTATAAGGGCCCTAGTAGTTGTTAGGCTAGTAACAACCTATGATCTTATGAACATGTGTACAGTGTTAATTCTTGGTTGATATACACTTCAACTTAATGATTTTATTTGAAAGACCAGTTCAGCCAGGCATGTAAATGGTGTGTTTTCGTGTAGTGCACAAGTAGGGTGTTCCATATTTTGCCTGTTTGTCAGTGTTCCAAACTGACTTCTTAAGAGGTTCAGACCTGCAAAGGATGGTTTAAGATGTCAGTGATTCAGATAATAACAGACCTATCCCAAACCTTCCATTTATTAGTAAGGCTGTTGAGAAGGATGCGTATAAACAACCAGTTTTGTATTTGAGTAACTTCAGTATTTGCGATCCCTCTTCCAGTTTGGTTTTCAGTTCATACACTGTACAAAGGTAGTCCTTACTAGTGTCTTTAACAAACTCCTTCTGGTGAAAGAGCTACATTATTATTCATTCTTAGTCCTTCTAGCTCTCTATGCAGCATTTAATCTTTTCGGACTATTCAGGACACTACTTTAGCATCGCAGGTGTTGCCTTGGAAGGTACTTCCTCCTACTTTTCCAGACATACTCAGAAAGTGGAATTGGGGATTAATTCCAACTCTTCCTATTCTCTGATCTGTGGCATTTCATAAAGTTCACGTCTAAGTCCACTGCCATTTTGGCATATACATACTTGTACTAGGAAACATTATTTGATGGAGAGAATAGTTCTGTAGAAGACATAGAGCTGTATCTCGGCTTCCCTTCAAGAATCTATACTGGTCCTAAACAAATTAGCATACTTGGAATGCATCCACAAACTGAATGATTCATAATCGTCTTAAACTTAGTACCTCAAAGACAGTTGTCATGGTCATTCATGCTACCGTCTGTGATAGTTGCTGTGGTCATTCATCTACTGTCCAGTAATACATGTGCTGCAGTGTTGTTCCTTGACATTATCTAATTATTAATAATGAGTGTGGAAGTTATTAGCATCTTAATTGTGTTACTAAATACAACCCATGTGTTGATTTTTCAGAAATAAACAATGTGGCAGACACAGAGATTTGGCATCTAGAGCATCAGAAGGAACTAAGATAGCAATAGCTGTGTGTGTGTGTGTGTGTGTGTGTGTGTGTGTGTGTGTGTGTGTGTGTGTGTGTGTGTGTGTGTGTGTGTCTCTCTCTCTACATATATATATATATATATATATATATATATATGTGTGTATATATATATATATATATATATATATATATCAAAACCAAAAAACAGCGTCACAGTCCACAAGCGCAAATAAATCCAGTCCTTTGGATGCGAAAACAACGATTTATTGAATGATCCAACAGATGCAACAAGAAAAACAATAGAACGCTCTCACAACGTTTTCGTCGTCTACTTTATCAATATACAAACAATTAAAATGTAGAACTTCTTATATATCCCACAGTTTCCCTCCAAAAAAAAACAATCATTCAATTGTTTAATAAGTGCAACTAATTGAGAAAAAAAGCATGAGTTACATAAAATCCTGTGTAACATGAATTGGTGTATAAGTAATAACTTTTTAAAAATAACTGAATAGTCATAGTTCAGTGTAATTTTCTTTGGATAGTGAATATGGTAATGTGTGTACAATCTTAATGGATAATAAGTGAGGTAAAATAAAATCATCATAAACATGGGAGAGCAACCATTCTGAAAGTAGTGGCTCCATCTAGTGATCAAGTCACAAATAACAAGTCCATAAAATTCATGTGTTTCAATAATTAAAAATACTTAAAATGTTAGTAAAATAATTGATAAAATTTGTATAAATAAATTCATAGTGATAAAATTGATTTTATTAATAAATATTGTTTGATAAATATTGTAAATAAATATTATATTTAATGATTCTTAGCAATTTAATGAACATAATGGGTAAGCTATAATTTTGCAGCTCTTAGTTTTAATACTGGTTTAAGGGAAAGCATCTCATTGAGTCCTGGACTTTTTCCAGCGTCTAAAATCACTTGCCAATACAATTCTCTGTATTCTATCTGTGTTTCCCACATGCCACCTCTGGGATTAACAGGTATCACATCTAGTACAAAAAACTCAAAACTTGAAGTACAACATTTCAGTGAGTGTTTATAAAGTGCATTAGTGTCTTTCTTTACCTTCATATCATATAAGTGCTCATATATCCTTTGCTTAAGCTTTCTCCCGCTTTTGCCTATGTAAAATGACTCACATTTCGTGCATGTGGCAATATAAATAATGCCCTTCGTATTACAGTTTGCAAACGTGTTCAAGTACAATTTCTTTTTTCTAGCTTTCAAGAATATATATTCACTGCATTTTAGGTGGGCACAATACTTGCACCTCCCACATTTAAATAAGCCTTTTTTCTTTGTTAACAAATTCTGGTTGTTCACCAGAGACCTATTCTCCACAATGTTTTTAATGGTTTTACCCTTTCTGTATGTACAAGTAAATTCATTATCAAAGATGCCTTCTAGGTCAGAAATTTTTGAAAAGTTTTTCCATTCCCTCTGAAAGATCTTTCTAATGAAATTTGAATTCCCATCAAATGTGGATATTAAGCCTGGGTCATATTCACCAGTAGAGGTGTTTTTCTTGTTTAAGTTTTTTTCAGTTTCTGGTTTACCCAGAATTGGTGCAAACCTGTCATTTCTGTTTTCTAACACTTCTGCTAGAACTAAGTTAAAAAGGTCAGGTGGATATGCCCTTTTATAGAACAATTCCCTTAGGAATTCTACTTCTTCAAGGAATGTTGAGTTGTCAGATGTCATACGACTTGCACGTACCAGTTGTTCTTTGACAACCCCTTTCTTTTGGTGAAAGGAGTGACAACTGGAAAAGTGCAAGTAAGAGTTTGAGAATGTTTCTTTCCTATATATGCTAGAGGTGAAATTGCCATTACTTTTTCTGATTTTTACATCTAAAAAATGAACTTCATTCTCGTTATAATCAGATGTAAATTTTAAAAAACTAGATGTAGTGTTCAAATATTGTTTGAAATTGTTAAAACTTTCTGCATTACCGTTCCAGATTTGGATCATCCAGAAATCTAGAATATAGAACACAATTACCAAAGTAAGGTGATGTCTGAAGAGATTTCATCTCCCAATATGTCATAATGGTATTGGCATATATGGTGGCACAATGGGCACCCATCGCCACACCTCTAACTTGCCTGAAATATTCTCCTTGAAAATAAATGAAGTTGTTTTTTAATATAATCTCCATAAACATTAAAACATTTCTGAACTCAATTTGAGTCAACTTTTTACTATGCACTAAAATCTCCTCAAACCATAACATGCCTGTGTCATGCGGGATACTTGTGAATAGGTCAATAACATCCATTGTGGCAAAAGTTACAGTGTCTGAGTATAATTCTTTTTTTAACCTTCTTAAAAAATCCCAAGAGTCTTTCAACACAGCTGTATTGAAATCCAGTATACCTTTAGTCTTTGAATCAACATATTTTGCTAGGGGTGCTGTAACTGAACCATCAGCAGAGACAGTCTTTCAACACAGCTGTATTGAAATCCAGTATACCTTTAGTCTTTGAATCAACATATTTTGCTAGGGGTGCTGTAACTGAACCATCAGCAGAGACAATGGGTCTTAGAGGGGGATCCAAGTTGTTCTTATGACTTTGGGAATTCCAAAAATATATGGGACTTTGGGCTTTTCTACTGACAAGTAATGGAAAGTGTATTTGTCTATAGAGTCTTCTAACAACATGTCATATAAAATATTGTGAATTCTTTGGTTGGCTATGTTGATTTCATTAATAGAGGCTCTAGTGTACTTGTCAGCGTCGTTTAATATGTCCATCCAGCATAATGCCTGTCCGCCGCCCATCCGCAGATATACGACACCCGCGGTGGTGCGGACGTACTGCGCGAGATGTCCATTGCCAATGTCGACACTGTCTCGCTATGTGAAACAAAGTCAACATAGCAATTCAATACAAAACAGCGATGGAGAGCACAATGTCCCCGTTGCTGTGCTGTACAACCTGTTCCTCCATGTTAAATGTGTGTAGCAGAGCGGGACTGCCCCAAAGTAAGCAACGGACATGTCAGTGGCTCAGTTAAAGCTGGCACGCAATGTTAAACCCATGTAACATAGCGAGACAGGTTATAAATACCGAGGTATACTAATGGAAGTAGGTCCGGTCGACCAGACCGTGTGCCATTACTATAACACGATCTACAATGGGCACGCCAGCCAATCAGCATGCACGGTTAGGAATAATGGGGGGGGTTATGGTATCATAGACACGGACAAACCGTGCCCATGTGACTCGTCTGACATTCGTACACGGTCAGGGCAGTTCCGTACACTAGGCGGACAAGACCAAACCCAAAGCATCGCAGGAACACCCTGACAATCGAAGGCCTGTATGCGTTGGGGCTATAAGCCCCCGTGATCCGAATATCCCTGCGGTCACGACATATGCAGCCTGGGCCATGAGCAGTAGGGAATAGGGAATGTGTAACATGTAGTACCGCACTTTTCCCAGCAGGAGAATGGATGCCTGTGACGTACGTGAGTGCGGGGGGTGGGGGATATGTTAATGTAGCTATGTACCATGGGTATGCATATAAATGAGACAGAACAGCAAACGTGTAGTGGTCACAGCAACCGGCAAACGTGAATGCAGTCCCGTTTGAATTACGACTATAGAACATATAAATGTGAACGTGTACGTAATGCGTCTGTGCCGCAAAGACAGTTACATGTGTAAAGGTGAAAGTGTGTTCCGCAGACGTCCGTCAACCGGATCAGAGATATGTTACTGGAACAGTCACAACTAATACAGACCACGTAACCACACGGACCCAGTAAACATATGTAACCAGAATATGGATATGCATGTGCGCCTGCGCGCAACCCACAATTAGGAAATGCAAGTGCGCCTGTGCGTGTGTGATCCGCTCACAGCAGGGAAAGTTAATGCTGTGTCCTCCACGTTAGTTATACATGTCTCAAAACTGTCAGCCTCTGAAAGTATGGAACCGGACAATGCCATGCAAAGTACCGGTACAAATAGTGAGAAACACATGCTACGTGATAAGACAAACATAGAATGTGGATAGAATAACGTGTGTGTTAGTAGCAGGGATTGACGACGGTTATGCATCTGTAACCCGACCCACTTGTCAGAAGGTGCCACCGTACGAATTGTGTTTTGTTGGTTCACACTTGTTGACCGGGCTAGGCTAGCTGGATATATGTCCAGTGTCAGCAGAGGCCCGTGGAGAAATGCTCCACACACAATAATAGCACAACATACCAAAGTACTCATATATGTAACCAAAAAAGAACAACAATAGAAAGTGTTCTGAAAGGACTGGTTACATACAGATTCCAGATGACAGAGACATATATGGCCAGTGGAAGCACATCATAATTACGGAATCAGGTCTCTATAGAATCAAGTAAGTCTCACATGACATGCCAGCGAATTGCCAGATAGACACAGGTCAATGTAACACACAGCAAGATAAAGTGCCAACCAGCCGTACACCCTGCCAGAACCTGTACAGTGGAAAGGTATGGTATGGTAATAGATGTGTGTACACAGGTAATCCACAGACAGTAACAAAGCAAGGTATGAAACGAGGGGTTCACATTTATATATGTACACACAACAGTCCGACGGCCCGTATATATGACACATGGATATAGATATGCCAAGTAATACATAATATGGGTAGTCAAACAGACATCCGCAAATGGGGAACATACAGCAGCAGTCAAAACCACTGGCCAGATGGTGACAGTCCAGCAAGTTCTACACTTTACAGATGCACACTGGTGTCCATTGTAGGACTCCAAAAATTGCTCCGTTCGCAACCCCTGCTGCGATCGACGCAAAAGAAGTGACAGCCGCGACTACGGAACAGCTAGACATATGCACCAAAAGCGTGTTTAAGGTTGATGACACGTGTCCAGAAAATGCAGGACATATGAACAGAAATCCCCAGATTGGCGAGTCCATAGAAGTGCTTCCACATCCCAGTACCGCACACATTAAGCGTGTGTAATGTGTACCATCGAGGGTTGCAGCCATGGGAACCTGGGTATGCAGAAATGGGCCTCGGTGTTGTTTGGCAGAGAATCCGTTGGCCCGCCCCGTGGGAGGGATGTGGGTATAGCACATGCCTTAATCCCCACTAATGGTGCAAAGCATCCACCGGATAATGCGGAAAGCAGATGTGAAATGTGTACAGCCCTATATCAGTGTCCAGTAGGCGATTCCCATGGATGGACACGCGTACGACCAAGATGGCACCCATAACTGGAAATCTGGCGGAATTACACAGCTGCAATAAGGCATGTAATTCCATTGACCTGTGTCTATCTGGCAATTCGCTGGCATGTCATGTGAGACTTACTTGATTCTATAGAGACCTGATTCCGTAATTATGATGTGCTTCCACTGGCCATATATGTCTCTGTCATCTGGAATCTGTATGTAACCAGTCCTTTCAGAACACTTTCTATTGTTGTTCTTTTTTGGAAATACAGATAGGGACTACATTAGAAATTCCCCATACAAAGTCAGACCGTCATGCAAACACCGGCGTACATAGCTCTCAATCTGCCATCACCAAAATGGGGATCACTCGCCTCCATAATGCGGAACAAATGGGCAACCTGTGGAACACATATCAATAACGAAGTTACACCAAAACCAGTTTATTCGATAAAGCTTTCGGGTCTACACCCTTCATCAGTATAATTTTACAACAGAAATGAGACATTTAAGTAGGAGAATCAATTAATAATATATTTTTTAGGTATAAATATATGTTTAAATTAATTTATTTGAATAATGTGAATCATGCATGTATGTGTTGTATGTATGTATATATGTGCATATATTTTTAAGATATTTTTAAGATATATTTAAAGTGAATTTAAATTCTTTGTATGTATATATAAAAATTCTCTTGTGTGTATGATTCTCTTGTGTGTATGGGGTTGCCCTTTTAAATAATTTCAGGTTAGTGAGTGAGTGGGTTGGGCTGAAGCATTTGTTTAATTGATTCTCCTACTTAAATGTCTCATTTCTGTTGTAAAATTATACTGATGAAGGGTGTAGACCCGAAAGCTTTATCGAATAAACTGGTTTTGGTGTAACTTCGTTTGTGGTCTGAAACTGGGTACTATCACTACTGTGTTTCAAGAACACATACCAATGGCTCACTAACAACTTCAACTAGGAAGGTCATAGGATGGTTAAACTATGCCGTTCCCACTTATAAAGAAGATCCTTTAATGAATTAATATGATGAATGTCAATTGACCATGGATTTCACCTAAACCATACCTAACATTAAATGTGTAACAGACCCTTTCAATGTGGAACTTTGAGGGATTCCGAGGAGCATGACCCATTGAAGACCCCAAATGAGGTACGTCCCACATAACCAGGTACACTGGAGAGGTATGCTGGCGTAGCCATGAATACGGATGTTATGAGTGTCACTATTCATGCAATGGAAATAGTGCTCCCTATCACCCACCGCACAGTCTGGAATGCCTAGGCAGCAATCAGCTAGGAAGGCACAGCACTATGCGAAACGTAACAAGGGCAATGGCCGAACGTCAGGGTGTTTACACATAATGACAACAGGTCAGGGTATGCAGGGGCTACCTGTCCAGAATACATGTACTGAACCGGTGATCCTAGGCAGACAGGTGGGAAGAAAGACAGCAGGACAAATGTGCAAACATGCATATGTCCTACCCCGGTAACTGTGAATGACAACGTATGCCCCGCGAAGGTCAATGTGGAAGGTAAGCAGACACAAAGGTGACGTGTCCCCCAGGGTGCCATGAAGTGTCAACATTACAAATGTCAGGCCCCCATAGCCGTGAGCCCGCCACCGACGGAAGCGCAAATCTGACGCACATATGGTACAGGAAAGAACAAGTAGTGTGGATAAGCAGATGTATACCTGTGTGAGGAACACAACTGTCTGCGTGGGTGTGCCGTGCAAATACAAAGTAATGCCATGTGGTCTGTCATGCCGCCACACACTGTGTGTGTATTGTAGGCAGACAGTAGGCATGTTGTAGTAGTCACATACCCTGCAACTGCACAGATGTACGCAGACTGAGTAGAAGTCTGCCTCATATGTTTGCTGTGTTCCACGTAACAGTAGCAGTCCGGCGCCCACATGATAACTGACGACAGGACACAACGACAAACATGCGAGGAAGACACCACATCGCATGCATAACATATCACTGTGCCCACTATCAATGTTTCTAAGAGAAACATGACATGACTGGCCACGAGTGTCCCACTATCTCCTAAGGCCGTGTCCAGATATACGTCCCCTGAGGTGGAGTGTTATGAACAGACACAGATACATGTGTGTGGAAACACTAGGATCCACTTCAAAATGATGGGATGTGCTCATAGCCGGCCTTAGGCATAGGCCAACCCGGCGGCTGCCTAGAGCGCCGCTCTAGCAGGGCCACCTTTCTGGTATTTATGTCATGTAGGTACACCAGGATGGGGGCACCATGTGTTGTGGTGGGGGGCGCCATGGAGCCCTATCGCCTAGGGCAGCGGTTGACCTAAGGCCGCTCCCGTTCTACCGTAGGAGGGGTAGTACGGTCCGCAGGTATGTGCTGAAGTGCACATGAAACAGCGGTCTACAAGGATTACCCATAGTGGCGACACCTGCACAGACGGTTATAGCGGGACATACACACGACCATGCACACAGCTCAGATAGACATACACACACCATAAACAGGCAATGATACACATGGTCTATGGTGTGTACGAGTACAGTGACAGTACAGCAAGGATAGCTGTCTGCCAAGATGTACAGCAGATGTCTCTAGGGCGTGCCGGAATACGGACGTTGCATGGACAATGAGTGGATATGCATCGTACCACAGTTCTATGTGTCAGCCGTGCAAATATGCGCTACATGGGACAGACAGCTGCCCATGCAAGAGCAGCTCTATGGGCATAACATATGTATGTATATATACATCGAGAGAGATACAGACGGACACATGTGGCAAGGCCGGGAGTGGAACGTACACAGAACTACCCCATCACACCACAGTAGGGCGCACGTAGAGAAAACGCTACGGAGGTCGACAACCACAGCAGGCACACAGGCAGTCCACTAGCCGCGTCTCAACATCCACAAACACAGAGATGTTGGCAGGATATAAGTGTTCTGTGGAAACGTCTAAAACCATAACCTATGAACCCATGCGGCTGGGAGCATAGACACACACACACACAGCTGGCAGGCATGGGGATTGACATTACCCCCAACTACCCAACCGCACGACAGTATGACACAGGTATGGAACGCGCTACGTGGACCACTGAACACAGCACCGTCAGAGGCATATGTCTAGGTGGGTGACAACATCCGTAAAGAAATAGACGCCAATAGCCAAGGTATGTGTTGCGAAGCGTCTAAAAGCATTACTATCTCCAGGGGCAGCTGGGAACACACACACCACAAACACACACGGGGAAGGGCCGGGAGTTGAACCTACGCCTACCTACATGAACACACTACAGCATGATGCATTTACAGAAAGCGCTACCGAGATTACTGAGCACAGCGCTGTCAGAGGCATACTTCTAGTTGGGTGACATCATCCATAAAGGAATAGACGCCAATAGCCAAGGTATGTGTTGCAAAGTGTCTAAAAGCATTACTATCTCCAGAGGCAGCTGGAAACACACACACACACCACAAACACACATGGGGAAGGGCCGGGAGTTGAACCTATGCCTACCTACATGAACACACTACAGCATGATGCATTTACAGAACGCGCTACTGAGATTACTGAGCACAGCGCTGTCAGAGGCATACTTCTAGGCGGGTGACATCATCCGTAAAGGAATAGACGCCAATAGCCAAGGTATGTGTTGCGAAGCGTCTAAAAGCATTACTATATCCAGGGTCAGCTGGAAACACACACACACACACACACACACACACACACACACACACACACAGGGAAGGGCCGGGAGTTGAACCTACGCCTACCTACATGAACACACTACAGCATGATGCATTTACAGAACGCGCTACCGAGATTACTGAGCACAGCGCTGTCAGAGGCATACTTCTAGGCGGGTGACATCATCCATAAAGTAATAGACGCCAATAGCCAAGGTATGTGTTGCAAAGCGTCTAAAAGCATTACTATCTCCAGAGGCAGCTGGAAACACACACACACACACGGGGAAGGGCCGGGAGTTGAACCTATGCCTACCTACATGAACACACTACAGCATGATGCATTTACAGAAAGCGCTACCGAGATTACTGAGCACAGCGCTGTCAGAGGCATACTTCTAGGCGGGTGACATCATCCATAAAGGAATAGACGCCAATAGCCAAGGTATGTGTTGCAAAGCGTCTAAAAGCATTACTATCTCCAGAGGCAGCTGGAAACACACACACACACACACACACACACACACACACACACACACACACACAGGGAAGGGCCGGGAGTTGAACCTACGCCTACCTACATGAACACACTACAGCATGATGCATTTACAGAACACGCTACCGAGATTACTGAGCACAGCGCTGTCAGAGGCATACTTCTAGGCGGGTGACATCATCCGTAAAGGAATAGATGCCGATAGCCAAGGTATGTGTTGCGAAGCGTCTAAAAGCATTACTATCTCCAGAGGCAGCTGGGAACACACACACACACACACACACACACCAGGAACACACACGGGGAAGGGCCGGGAGTTGAACCTACGCCTACCTACATGAACACACTACAGCATGATGCATTTACAGAATGCGCTACCGAGATTACTGAGCACAAAGCTGTCAGAGGCATACTCCTAGGTGGGTGACATCATCCGTAAAGGAATAGACGCCGATAATCAAGGTATGTGTTGCGAAGCGTCTAAAAGCATTACTATCTCCAGGGGCAGCTGGAAACACACACACACACACACACACACACACACACACACACACACACACACACACACGGGGAAGGGCCGGGAGTTGAACCTACGCCTACCTACATGAACACACTACAGCATGATGCATTTACAGAACGTGCTACCGAGATTACTGAGCACAGCGCTGTCAGAGGCATACTTCTAGGTGGGTGACATCATCCGTAAAGGAATAGACGCCGATAGCCAAGGTATGTGTTGCAAAGTGTCTAAAAGCATTAATATCTCCAGGGGCAGCTGGGAACACACACACACACACACACACACACACACACACACACACACACACACACACACACACCTCACACACACACACACACGGGGAAGGGCCGGGAGTTGAACCTACGTCTACCTACATGAACACACTACAGCATGATGCATTTACAGAACGCGCTACCGAGATTATTGAGCACAGCGCTGTCAGAGGCATACTTCTAGGCGGGTGACATCATCCGTAAAGGAATAGACGCCGATAGCCAAGGTATGTGTTGCGAAGCATCTAAAAGCATTACTATCTCCAGGGGCAGCTGGAAACACACACACACACACACACACACACACACACACACACACACACACACACACACGGGGAAGGGCCGGGAGTTGAACCTACGCCTACCTACATGAACACACTACAGCATGATGCATTTACAGAACGCTACCGAGATTACTGAGCACAGCACTGTCAAGAGGCATACTCCTAGGTGGGTGATATCATCTGCAGAGGCAAGGCAGCCGATAGGGAATGAAGACAGAGTGCGCAGTCACACAGCATGTCACTATCCCAAGGTGGGCGTACAGTAACACGGTAGTGCTGCACTCGGGAATACCAACTAACTACGGAGCACAACATCACGACATGGATACGGGATGCACCACAGACAGTATACCCTATGAGAGAGCAACCGGCGTGCATGATGTAGGCAGCCATTGTGGCATATCAACCACATATGACTCACCTGGATGGCCACCATGGCTATGCAGGATGTCATTGGCCATGGCTACACGCCTAGTAGCAGACGTCGGTGCCGACTGTACTGTGTTCCCACGAATGGCGTACTGGGCATGCCCTCACACCTAGCGGTCGCCAAGGGGAAACATACATGCACACGGGGTATCTTCACAGACGGGCGCGGTGTGCACCGTACTGTGTGTCCATCTACACAGCTGCTTACTGGGCATGCTCACACACTTAGCATTTGCAGAGTGCAGACATGCATACACATGGGGTGGAATCATGGAAGGGCAGAGTGTGGACCGTCGTGTGTGTCCACCTACACAACAGCAACCCGGGCATGCTCACACACTTGGCGGTTGCAAAGGGGGAACATATATGCACACGGGGTATCTTCACAGACGGGCGCGGTGTGCACTGTACTGTGTGTCCATCTACACAGCTGCTTACTGGGCATGCTCACACACTTAGCATTTGCAGAGTGCAGACATGCATACACATGGGGTGGAATCATGGAAGGGCAGAGTGTGGACCGTCATGTGTGTCCACCTACACAACAGCAACCCGGGCATGCTCACACACTTGGCGGTTGCAAAGGGGGAACATACATGCACACGGGGTATCTTCACAGACGGGCGCGGTGTGCACTGTACTTGTGTCCATCTACACAGCTGCTTACTGGGCATGCTCACACACTTGGCATTTGCAGAGTGCAGACATGCATACACATGGGGTGGAATCATGGAATGGCAGAGTGTGGACCGTCGTGTGTGTCCACCTACACAACAGCAACCCGGGCATGCTCACACACTTGGCGGTTGCAAAGAGGGAACATACATGCACACGGGGTATCTTCACAGACGGACGCGGTGTGCACTGTACTGTGTGTCCATCTACACAGCTGCTTACTGGGCATGCTCACACACTTAGCATTTGCAGAGTGCAGACATGCATACACATGGGGTGGAATCATGGAAGGGCAGAATGTGGACTGTCATGTGTGTCCACCTACACAACAGCAACCTGGGCATGCTCACACACTTAGTATGTCCTACACGCCATCCGGCATGCAGACAGAGTGTACACACCGCAAGTCACGGCCAGGTAAACCCGTCCACATGCACAGGGTGGACACACATGCAGTTACACGTACACACACAGATGACATCACAGGCGTCACGGGTGCAGGCCGAACATGTACACACTGCAGTGAACACTGTAGCTGCCATGCCAGCACCATGCCATCGGTGCAGCAGTATGCCTCACAGTCCAGCAACAGCATGTGACATATGTCCACAGGTCTGTATAGCGGTGTACACCAGTCATGCAGAGTACACATGTACTATCAATGATCCCACATGTGTGATGTAGTCCGCCCATATCAGTATACATAGACAGGTGTGCTCCACACATACCACGGCCCTGACACAGATATGACACATGACTGCTGCTGTACCACAGTGAACCAACGCCCGGATATGTCATATAAGTGATTGTCTGGCTGTGTGCATGGACTGCACACATGACACATACGAAGCCTATGATGTACCACATGCATAACACTGGCGTACGCGGTAATACACACATGAATGGAAGGTGGACACATGTCTGTGGTATGCTCCCACTACAGGGTGTAGCGGTGTTGACTGGGATACATACCCTTGTACAGTTTGCCTGTGACAACTGTGATACCATACCACAGTCCATGTTCAATGTATGTCGACACACATGTCACAATGTAGCAATGCATACACACATGGCAACAGGGGATACATGTGACACGTGTACCGTGCATGGTGCAGCCATGCATGTGCGGTGGCCGATGTCCATAACATAGTTGCAACTCCCTACCACATGCATACCCATCATGGGGGCTGTTATATGGTGGCATAGTAACAGCACGCATGGCGGTATGTGTGTACATCATGTGTTTAAACACCTGTCCACATGCATGTGTGCAGGTGGTGGTCACAGGTGTGTCACACACCATCCTACCCTGCCATGTGCATACAGTATGCTATGTCGCCGTTACATGACAGTGCTGCCATAATGCATACCCATCGGTCAGGTGTCATCAACCGTATGTCACATGGCTACTGTAACACCTACCACCTCCCAAGTGCATATATCGGCACATCTGCCGGATACAGTGTTGGTACGCATAATGCACTACATACCGCTGCACGCCTGCACATGTCTCATATGGCGGGTGTGGCATTCCCAGCACCGACATGTGTGCAGGAATGTGTGCCCATGTATGCCACATATCGGGGGGACTATGTCCCACGTGCCACACATCACTGTACACCATAGTAGAGATCTGTACATACCTCAGTGTGGGGTGCATGGATGTGGATGGTGCAGTACATGCAACACGTTGTCTCTCCGTGTAGACATGTGTGGTCACCACCATGTGAGTGTGTCAACATGTCTGTATGTCTGCTGCCTGGTGTGAGGGTGTATGCAGATATAGTGTTGTGAACAGACACTAACCACACAGGGTGACCATCCCGTACTGGTGCTGCATTGCACGACCCTGTCAATGCCATAGGTGTGAGCCATACTGGCCACCTGTGCAAGTCCGCCCCCTGTGACATGGCGTGTGGGTGCATTGTATTGTGAGGGTGCTGACCACACAGGCAGGTATCCCCATCTGAACACTATGGGGTGTGCGCCATAGTGGTGTACACCCCGCGATTGCGGCCATATTCCTGTACCGGTACAGCATCCTACTGCTGCACAGCGTGCACCACAGCTGACAGGTGACACCTGAGGTCAGTGGCCAGCATGCTGTGTACGACACCTGCACAATGTCACCATACCTGTACTGTGTCATGCCATGTGTGTGATGTCTCTGTCCACCGTAGCCTGTGGCATCGACCACAGGCGTCAGGTGCAGTATATGTGTGGACATGTGTGTCATGTACTGTGTAAACAATGTTAAACTATGTCTGGCTCCGTGCTCCGCAGGTTTTCCCTCAGAACTTCTCTACTTGCAATCTAAACTGTCTGTTCTCTATCACCAAAGCTCAGCACTTGCTCCTAAATTATTCTTATATAGGTAAAGTACATATATACTAGACAGAGTACTACACTAGCCTAGAATCCCCTTGAGTACCCACTTCCCTATAGGTCCCTTCTGACCCAGTTACACAGCAAACGCATTCACGTTCTCTGGCATGTCGAAGGGTCAATTGCAAGCGACCTCTCCTGTTCAGCTGGTGAATCTGGGCATCCTGAGGCAATGTTACAATTGCCTCATGTACACAGACAACCCGCACCTTCCCCCACAAAACAAAATACATGTGAGAGATGCAACTATATAGCCAAACAGGAGGCTGAGCTCTCTCAACTCAGGACCGGCAAGACCAGACGGGGGAGAAGGACACCACGCACACCACATACCCAGTGTCACATAGAACTATCACAACTGCAAAACAAACACATAAACACACAAAGACATACTCGGAGGCATTGTTCAAACATATACCAAACCCACTGAGGCCTCCAAAGCAGACACCCAAGCAACTGCCTCCACAAGACATAGGACATGCAACACATAGTTCTCAACGTCAGTGTGCTAAACAGTCACAGCCCTTAAGGCCACACACAATGCCAGACACACTTGTAAGAGGTGACGCCATAGTCAGACACACCGACGTCCCACCCACCAGACTGAACAAGGGAATGATCACAGTAGGCTGCCTGTCGGGCGCTGGAATCCGCCACATAACACAAGCACTCAGGTCACTCCGCAGCATGTACAAGTATGACACGGTCATTGTCCATGCCGGTGTCAACGACCAGAGACATACCTCCCTGGGCTACATGAAAGGAGACATAGAGGGGCTCTCAGATTATGTAGCCCAGGCCGGCAAGACCCTGACCCTGAGCAGTATCCTACCCTCATCAAGAATGATGCCACAATACAGAGTCAGAATGATCAGCTGTAATAATTGGCCTAATTACCGGTGTCAGTCTGAGGGGGTCCAATGTCTTCTTGCCTGGGATGACATGCTTGACACGCCACGCTCCTTCGCAAGGGACAGCTTGCACCTGTCACCCCTGGGCTTCCGGAGTTTTGCAAAGGCTCCTGCCACCCCCATAGTGCCCACTTCAGGCAAGGCTCAAATGATAAACCTACCTCCCTAGACTACAAACCTGGAAAGAACTAAGGGTAATACTGTTCAATGCCAGTAGTCTAAGCCCAAGCTGCACACCCTCAAAAGCCCTCCTCAGTATGGAGGACATCGATGTCAGTGCTGTGACTGAAACCTGGTTCAGGGCTCCTGAGAGCACCCCAGCACTATCAGGTCATACCTCATATCACGCGTTCAGGACCCACATCCGGACCGAACCACGAAGGAGGGGGAGTCTCCATTTGCATGAAGGATACCCACACCTCCAGGTTGGCGGCAACGCACGTAGCAGCGGAGACCATCCAGGTGCAATTAACCACGGGTAGAACTGCCCTACAGTTTGTAGCATGCTACAGACCACCCTCCCAAACCCAGGATACCCACACAGCCTTCCTGAAGACACTGGGGAGTATGAATGCTCTCCAAACACCATCATATTGGGTGACATCAACTACCCATACATAGACCGGGAACATTACCCAGGACCCAACACCCTAGACCAAAGGTTCCAGGTGTTCATACACCCGAATGCTATGGAACAACTATGCACCATACCCACAAGAGGAGGAACTATACTAGTCCTGATCATCTCACATGGGGACGACATGCTCCACACAGGATGTATATCCCTCAACGGTGAGGTCAGACCATATAGTAATCTCACTGGAGATCCGCATCCCGCCCCCAACACCGGCAAAGGAGACCACAGTGAAGAACCTCTCCACAGCAAACCCCACACGTCATAAGACTGGAGTGGTACCCTACAAGGCCTCCGAGCCAGTGGAAAACACAGGCCACGCTGCTGAAACCCTTACAAATGCCTTCTACGAGCACCCCCAGGAATGTATGTATCAAGCAATCCCTAATAACATCAGGACCTTGTCCACCAAAGGCAGGCACACGGTCTGGTGGACCCCAGCCATAAACAAACCCTACAACAAGAGGAGAAAGCTACTACATGACAGAGCAATATCACTAACAGGGAAGGCATCACTGATCAATACTGGCAGTAAAATACGATCACTCATACAATCATCCAAGGCCGCCTGTGGGAGAAGACTCGCGAAGGACACAAAAGACAACCATAAGGCCTTCCTTAGCTATGGTAGAAACATGGGTGGAAGCTCACAGTTATGCTCAGAATTAGTCCAGAATGGTACAATGATCACTGAACCCACAGACATTGCCAACATACTGGTAGACAGGTTCCGTGCATATATCTACCCTCCCTCCCCCCCCAAGAGGGGAGGTATCTATCCCACCAGAGTCTAGCCTCCCAAACATCTCAGATGCCCAGGTGAGAGATGCTCTCTCTAAAGCGGAAAACACAGCATCAATGGGACTGGACGGTGTCCCCGGCTGTGTGCTACACAACCTAAATGAGGACCTCAACCCTACTACAGGTTACGTACCCAATGAATGGCGTATGGCAACTGTGGTCCCACTCCACCAAGGTGGTGCTCCTACGGACCCTGGACATCACCGCCCTATAAGCTTGATGAGCCGTGTCTGCAAAGCTATGAAGGGGATCATAATGGAGCCCATACATGAAGACATTGGGGACCTACATATACTGGACCATACCCACGTCGGCTTTGTCAAGGGCAGATCCTGCCTCCTGAACCTGGTCGACCTTTTCGGAAGAGTCACTAAGGCCATTGATGGGGGTAAGTCAGTTCGCACAGACTACCGTGACCTAGCAACAGCGTTTGACCCAAACTCCACGTGGGCATCATAGAAAAGCTCACCAGCATAGATGTAGAGCCATATGTCACACGATGGGTTGCCAACCGGATCAAGGACAGAACCCACAGGGTTAGTGTTCCTGGTGCCATGTCAGACTCCAAGCCGGTCCCGAGCAGTGTCCCACAGGGCTCAGTCCTGGGCCCCCTCTTGTTCGGCATTTAACTTCCCGACGTGCAGGCAAACATAGGGGGATTGTGTCAGACAAGGTATGCAGATGACTGCAAACCGGCCACCATAATCGACACCCCATCAGACACAGACATCCACCTGAGGTCTCATAGAAATGGATAACTGGTGCCAGAGCCATGGCCTGAAGCTACATGCCAGGGAAAGTATAGTCCTACCCTTTGGGAAAGACAAGGTAACCCTGAATTACCACATAGGTGGTAATCCATTAAACACAGATGACGTGGTCAGGGACCTGGGGACCCAACTTGCCAGTAACCTCTCTTGACACTCACATTGCCAATGTGGTTAGGAAGACATTCCACATTGCCCACCTGGTCATGAAGGGATTCACATCCAGATCAGGGGAGGTCATTGTACCCCTGTACTCTTCACTCACCAGACCAATGATTGGGTACAACGCCCCATTCGGAATGTACCTAACCCGACACCTGCAGCAGTTGGAAGGACCCTAACATTCCCCAACACAAGGATAAAGGGGCTCAAACATATGTCACACGCTGCCCGACTGAGGAAACCCCGGCTCTATACATTCTTATACCGTCTGCTCAGATGTGATCTGTGCCTGACATACAAGGCCATGTCCAACCCGGGTTTCATGGACATTCGCCTAGTATGAACCTATGAACCTATACATGTGAGGCAGAGCACCTCGCTGGCCTTGTTCAAGAGAAATCTTGACCAATGGATGGGAGATCGCAGATATACCCCAGGGATTACCTCAGTGTCACTGCTCGACAGAGGCACAGCAAAATAATGGGTATAGTTCCCCATACTAAAGGGGTGGCGTAAGCCACAAAACGATGGGCTAGGCTTGTAAATGCCCTCGGGCAGATAGCCTAGTATGAACCTATGAACCTATGAACCTATGCTCCACCTCATAGGATCCAAACAACCAGAGCCACGAGAGCAACAGACACAAACCTCAACACGGATATGAATAGGACGTGCTGGTGGGACAGGTTCATCGCCCAGAGACTCCCTACACCATGGAACAGAATCCCAGCCCTTGTGAGGCAGAGCCCCTCACTGACTCTGTCCAAGAGAAAGCCTGACGTGTGGAAGGGAGATCGTAGGTATACCCCGGGAATCATCTCTGTGTCACTGCTGGACAGAGGCACAGCAGACCAGTGGGTATAGTATCCTCATCCTAAGGGGTGGTGAAAGCCACACACACTCTGGCTAGGCTTATACATGCCGTAGGACACATAGCCTAGTATGTACCTATGCACCTATGAACCTATGTAGGTGTCCAGGCAGGTTGGGGGTACATGTGGTATGCTGATATTGCCGGATGTGCCTGTGGGTAACCCACAGCTACACGTGGGGGACTGATAACAGTGCTCCCAGTAGGCACATGCAAGTACACCATATGAGGCATACAGGTTAACAGAACCAACATGGTGCTACACATGTAACCATCACACATACCGTGAACACAGCTCAATGCATGCTGCACCTGCACTACATGGTATGTCTGCTGCATGATGACAGTACACAACCCATGTCACATACGCACCTGTCAGTTTTCATACACAACCACTGCAACATACACATCACACGCTATGCATACACAGGTATCACATACACCTCTCACTATCTTGTCCACCCTATGCATCAGAATATATTTGCATAACCCTGCACCGATGGTGTGGATGACAGGGATGTGGCAGAGGCTTCATCATATGCACAGGGTGATATGTCTGCCAGGGGCATAGGCTGTACCAATGGATGACATCATGTATGTGTGTAAGGGCCGGTGCGTTAACTGGGCATGACTGTGCAGAATGCATGTGGATGTGGTGGAGCCCTACAGTTGTGTCTGCCGTGTGTGGGTATGTGTGTACACAGTTCAGCCATACGTGATGCCTACACGGGGTATACTTGGCAGCCCCAGACTGTACAGTGCAGGTTGTACAGCTCACTGTGTCCGTCTGCGGCCACGTGACCCGTGCCTGCCTGGGGTTGCACGGGCACTACTGGGTGGAGGTATAGAGTGGCCACTCTCCGATGACACATGTCCGCTGGAACCGTGTCCACGCTGGGACCGGCCAGGGCCACGTCCACATGGCCTGATGTGTCCTGGTGTGGTCGGTGTAGCACCAGCTGCACTGCTGCTGCTACCGGCACTGTGTGAGTGGGCATGAGAGGTGGCACGCACACGTCGACCTACACTAGGTGGTGTTGCTGGCCTACACCCACGTGTCCTACGCCTCACTCCTACCAGGTGTTCCAGCAGAGACAGCTCACGCTCGTGGATTGACATGCCTCGGTCGAGGATTCCAACCATCTCACCTAATCGCCTATCCAGTACATTAGCAATCTGGTGTTGAGCATTCGCCAATGACTGGATGTTGTCATTTAGGGAACGGATTGCGGCCCTCTGCAGCCTCTGCCCTTCTTGGTTCTGCCGTTCAGCACGTGCCTGTGCCGCCATTACAGTCTGGAACATGCGTCTGGTGATACTAGCTGCTGCGCCCTGTACAGCAGGTGCATGACTGCCAGAGGTCCTCCTACGAGCAGCACCAGCCACATGCCTGTGTGGCACATCACCAGTCATTACACTGGCAACATGGTGTGTACGCGCACCTTCTGTAGCCACCACACATTCCCGCTTAATGCAAACAGACGCTGACTGTCCTTCCTCTATGGGCAACGGTGATGTGGTATGTGTCGGCATCAGAACCGTGTGCGGGGATGAGGGGGACATAGGTGGGATGGTAACCAATGGCACAGCTTCTGCCCCTGACAACCCTGCCTGTACCTCATGCATATGGTCATCACCGCTAGTATCTGTGGGGACACTAACATCAGATGGACTGCAGGAGGGGAACGCACCTACATCACCTGTGAATACAAAGACATACTGTAAGGTACATTACACACATGCAGACACACACGCAGACACACACACACACACATGTAGACACGCACGCAGACACACACACACGCAGACACACACACGCACGCAGACACACGCACGCAAACACACACACACGCAGACACACACACACGCAGACACACACACGCAGACACATCATGCATGTGATATTGCAGATGGCATGCAGCATTCACACACTACAGCACAAGGAATGCAGGCCAGACATTAATAGTGTTAGTATGCATACTGCCCTGGGGTGCACACTACATCAAGCAGGTGTCATATCAGTAGGCATGCAGTACACACATTCATGGTAGTTTGCATGCGTCACCGTGATACACCATGTGGCCACAGACAGGTTAACAGTACACATGGCTGGCGTCACCTTGACATGTAATCCGCCGACATGTGCGATAACATGTGGACATGTGACATTGGTATCCCGCCACATGCACCGCATCATACTGGGCTTCTCAGTGCAGTGTTATGTGTACAGGCTACGGATAGAATGCATGTCTAACAAAGATGTCTGTGCAGGTGTGGTTGGTGTGAGCCGTGAACGTAGCTATACAGTGGGGAGTACAGGCACTGTGCCACTGCATGGCAACAGGACACATGTATGTTGCTGTGCGATGCATAACATGGACGCATTGCATTGCCATGACTGCAACACAGTCATGCTGTTCCACAGCACGTATATGGTAGTCATCGGTGGCTGCAGACAGGCATTCCGGTTGTCTGGTGTACCACATCAAATGTACAGGTGGTCCACTACGGCTATGATCACACTATGTGTGGACAATGTGCAACGGTGTCTATCCACTTCAGACGTACTGTGTGGCAACATGCCTGTGGCTATCACCCATGGCCATGTGTGTCTGGGTCTTGGACAATTGTGTGTGATGGGCATCGTGTACCCATCCCTGTGGTGGCCCATGTGACATACACCCATACATGTCGGAGGTGTCACAATCCAGAGGGCTATGCAGACAACAGTGTGGATGTTTGCTATGTCGGGCGTAGGTCATATGATGGTGTGACAATATTGCAGACAGAACACCACGGGCGTGGGACATGTCAGGTGCCATGTCACAACGTGTGCACACAATGCAGGGGCATATGTCACATTGGTAACACCTGTGTGCTGCCCAGATCACAGCTCACTGTGTGGTACTGTGTGCGTACCACAAATGGTGTTCCAATGCATACTACATATGCATCCATTGTAGAACACCTCCACCGTTGTATGCATAGCTGACCGCACATATCACACTGACAGGTACTGTGGTTTCATGCCAGTGTATAATAACGGTTGTATCTACTGCACGTGGCTGGCATGTGTGTGTCTGGTGGTGCGACCTGCATACCGTGACTGGAGCAGAACCCAGGTGTGCATGTTATACCTGGCCACATGGCGAATAACTCTACACTGTAACATGCCTATTACTAACAACAGTCTCACCTGCGACGGACCCATGGCTGTGCGACATGCCAGAGGTACCTGTATAGGGGCGACACAACAGTATAAACATTATCCATGACTGTAGCCACAGTTTGCACTGTGCATGTCACATCATGTACCTGTGTGATAGCATGTGGTATGCACACGTCTGCAAACACAACGTAGCATACTGTAGTATGCGGCTTTTGTGCCCATATACCTGGCATGTGTTGGTACATTACATGGTGTACAGTGACACCTACACCTACAGCGGATATCATACACATATGCAAGACTGACTTACCAGGCAGCTCCAGGCTAATTGGTTGGGAGACACCCACCTCCACGATGGCGGATAGTGTTTCTGCATGCTGTTCCCTGGGTGTCCCCAGACTGGCCAGGAGCTCCTCCGTGTGTGTGAGTGGGGGCTGGGTTGGTGGCCCACCACCTGTTCCACCTTGTTCTCTGGCGATTGCGGCGGCACGCTGTTTTGCGTGCCGTATGAGGTCCGTGCAATGTCGGCGTATCTGCTGGTAGGTGCAGTTGTTGCCACCCACGTCATTCACCCTCCTGTGCATATCCTGCCACAGGTCATCCCGCTGCTGCGCTTGCTGTGGAACATGGCTGAATAGCAGGTCATAGTTGTCATGGAGCAACGGTATGATTACGTCATCCTCCTGGCGGCTGAAGGCTGGCAGTCGTGAACGAGGCATTATCTGGAAGACATAATGATGGTGACAGGTCACATTCACACTGATGTACTGGCATACCGCTGCACATACATTGCTATGACATGTACGACATCTGCACAGTAATCTCTGAGATGCATCATGACACTGACACAGCTGATGTGTTGCTGTCACACCTGTCACACCGTTATGCAGCGGGTATCATATCATATCTCTGTGTCAACTCAACACACTGTACATACCCCATGTAGATGGTAACCTGTTGTGGACATGTGTACCTGCCTGCACCTGTGTTCATACCAGGCGGCACGTGGCCCGATGTTTGCACAGTTCTACTGTTCACCTGGATGCTGTGTATATGTCGCTAGGCATCACAGACGCAGCCGTTATGGACGTCAGCGGTGGCACTGCACACATACACGTGGACACCTGTACATGCATGTGTTGTGCCATGTACATCTACACAGCACTGTACGGGTGTTGGACAACCTGCCACGGCTCGCCTGTATTGCACATGTGATACACATGGGACAATGTGTAATCATATGACATTAGCAGGGATGGTCATACATAGCATGTGCGCGCACGTTGTACACACCGACACACAGCACCTGTGACACCACAAGGTGCATCAGTGCCACATTACTGCTCTGGACAGTTGATAGTGCAAGTGCCATGTGGCCATCGCACCATGTATGACTGTGATGGCACGTGCAGCCTTGCTGGACAGGGCTGCATGGTATGGCAGGGTATGTCACATACATGGCACAGGGATGTGTCCCGCCTGGGGGATACTGGTATTGGGAGGGTGGCTGTCCATTCCATATGTCATTGCTATGGGTATATGGACATTACGCATGTCTATCATCATGGTGTGGACAATGGCCTTCTGCAAGGTAGGCAGCATGCTGCTTGGTGGGGGTGTGTATGGTGCATGCTGGTATCGCACATCCATGCATACGCATTACCCCTGACAGGTGCTATGTGCTGTGATATTGTTCAACACAGTGCTGTATGTGCCCGCACGATGATATCCCGTGCACATGGATGGTACCCCGGCCTGACATGGGTACCACATCTACACCCAGTGCCTGCGGCCATGTCGGTGGGTGCACTGCACAGCACCATCCCTCCCACAGGGACCATGGTGTTGGGCACAGCATAGGTATCCATTTATGGGGACAGGGATGTTCACATAGTGGGGGCACTGCTGGTATCATCCATCAGACCATACACGTATGACGCACACCTCACACACACAGCCCATTCAGTATGTTGTTCGCAACACTGACAGACACAGCTATACTGCTAGGCCAGGGACATTACCAGCCGTACATACACAGATGCATAAACGTCTGTCTGTGGCATGGGCTACAATGACGGTGGGGTTCAACACATACCGTGTTCGACTGTGGCTGGCGCTGATGTTCTGCGCACATGTCAACACAGTAACCCTGTTCTACTGTAGCCAGCGGTGATGTGCTGTGCACATGTCAATGCTGCATTTTGTGTTGGTGTCTGTCTGTCAACAGGCCAGTGGTGGTACACGCAAGGGTATTACTAATCAAATATGCATGCCGCCCTGTACAGCTGTACTGCTAACATCTCAGGTGCTAATGTGTCATGGACATGCACTCCTTACCCGGACAGGTGGTAGTGGGTTGCCACCCGTACCCATCACCTCTTGTGGGTTGCTATTATCCAACACCCTATTTGTATTGTATGTTCAGGCTACGCACCTGTGCGGGACATGTGGGCATGTAATGCGCTACTGCGTACCTTTGCACCCATTGCACAACATGTCACACAGGTACACTGGCAGCCATACACTTCACAGCTTGATGACGGTACGACAGGTGTTGTACACACGTAACACATATCCTGTGGGACATGGTCATATGTACAGGCATGTCCGACAGTCACGTACCAGTGCTACCCCTATATGATGGATATGCAGTACATGTGGCAGTACAGCAACTGTCACATGTACTCGTGCAGTGCCCCCCTACCAACATGGAGCGGTACTGCCTGTGGGGGATGTGCGTCTGCATCCATGCTGTGCCCATAGCTGACAGTTGTACATCAATACGTGCAACATACCTCATTTGGTGTTCTAACGGGTGCATGTTCAACACGGCTCCGCATTGGTTGGGTCTGTCACACAGTCATTGTTGTACACGGTCTACATGCCAGCCATGGCTTACTATATGTGATTCAATGTAGTTCATTGGGATACCATAATTATACATTAGAGCGTATTCCAGCCATCACATAGCCTTCCTAGATGACACTGTTAGCCAGCCAGTAGTAGGTGTTCCGCCATCTGCACATTAGTCACACAGTACGAGGGCGACTGATACCCATTCTGGGGACAGGGTGCTGACAGCTGTGGATGGGTGTGATGCTGTCGACAACCATGACTGCACCTGATGGTCACGTCTGGATGGGTAACATTCACAACACACACCTACCTTCACGTAGTACCACATCATCTACAACAATGGACATTCCTGCCAGAACAATGTATGCAGTATGTCTGTATGACCACTGTAGGCACCACTGGTGGCCCCCAGCATGGCAGCCGACAGCACCAGTGTATATCCCGCGGACCCATGGGTTACACCATTCACAACACACCTGTCACAGATGACCCTGTTGTGGATCACAGTGCAGTTCCACACATCATGTTACACTAGGCATCATGCTCTGAGATGTTGCGGACATGTGAACAGCTCTGCAACTCAACATATGCACACATGACACATCACCAGGTACAATATATCTCTCATACAACGTGTTATTGTGACTGCCCTGTGATGGCAATACACAGGCTACGTGTACTGGGACATGTGATGGCTCACCGGTGTCATTACCCTCTGGGTGTGTGTCTAGCCAAGTGTACAGTAGGCAGTGGTCTGAACACAGGGACACTGTACATTGACCTACTGTATCACTGCAACTGTTGCCTATGCTCCTACTGTTATTGTACAGGCATGTGGTATCTGACCGCTATGACAGTCCTGGTCGACCACACTGCTGTGGCACTCATGACCTGCAGCCATCGGCCTGGGGTGTGGAGCACACATGTACATCTTCACATGCTATACTGCCTCTGTGGCGGTGTCACATAACTGCCTCTGGCAGGGCTGTAACAGGCAAGCACGGCATGGGGTCATGTGGGACAATGCTTGCATCTTCCACTGTGCTGCACACAAGCAAGGCACACGCACTATTGCACCACTCACATTTCTCGGTGGTGACTGGGACCTGCCTCCATGCTCTGCACAGCACGCCTGTGAGTACGGATTGTACACGGATCATACCTCCCAGGCACATACTTGGACTGGAACACCCACAGGTGAGGGGATCACACATCACACAGTGTTTTGCACACATCCTGGATAGTTGCCTAACACAATGCATCATAGGTGCTCAATGTGCGGATACCCGTGTTTGTGACCGCTATACACATTGTAACACGCGACAGAGTCGACATTGTACACCACAAGGTTACATGCCGTCTGTGTTGTTATACTGTACATTGGGCCTCAGACAGCTAATACTGCCATGTGCTGACAGCAACCCACACTTCCCTGGAATAGACACCCATGTACCTACACATGCTTGAGGCATGCACTCCGCTCAGCTGGCTGACACATACACAACACATACCATACCTACACTACCCTTAGCATGCACAATACCTCCATGTGACTGGTGTGTCGCACCTGGGGTTATCCCCCCTTTGGTGAATAAACACATATGCTTCACGGCCCTGCTAGCCACACCCTGGCAACACACCCATCGCAGCATACAGGGAACATGTGTACTACAACCAGTACTACTGACGTCTGCTGACAGCAGTTGTTAACGGCATGACACCCCGGCAGATGGACAGTGTACACACATATGCTGACACATACCACAGTGCGCTTCCGTAGCATGTACACAATTGTAGAGACCATGCTATTCCACACAGAGACGTTGCGGTACTGACCTGTTCACAGACGCCACTGTGGTGGTCATGTTCCATGCACATATGATGTACAACCACATGTGCAGGCTGTTGCACAGTGGTGTATATTCACATGTGTGGGGTGCATCACTTGTCAGCCATGGTGGGTCCTCGAGGTCCATCACATACTCCAAGGCTAGCTACCTGAACATGACTGCCGCACATTGCGGTGTGGGGCCTCAGGCATTGTGGTGGTATGTCTGTATTGTTTGGCTACATCCACATTCGATGTCACATACAATAGTCACCCAGGCATTGCAGACCGAGCGAATGTTGGCAACGTGCCAGGCGATGGCGTACTTACCAACAATACACACTTTCACTCACTACAGGGTCGCAATCCATACATGGACATCATAGTGTCCCTGTGGACACATACATGGTACTGACATGCACACGTTATGTCCTGGGACGCTGGCCCAATGTCACCTTCCGATGTCCCTGGCTGTTATGTCCCACCAACCTGTTTGGTATATGTCTCCGCACCAGCCCGCTATATTCACTGCTAGCCTGTTGTCGGACATTGTGTACCCTGACCGCCGCACAGCGGCATCTCTCGCACTACCCATGGGTGGCACTGCATTGCACGTGTGGGACTGCAGTCATACACCCATGACTGGACCATTCTGAATGGCAATGGGGCACATCCTCACGAACGTGATTCCCGCACACATTGATGGCCTCCAGGCCTTTCCTAGCACCCATGTTGGGCTTGTGTATGCCACAGCACGCCACATACACATGCTGGCCACCTGTCATACCGTTGCATGGGCGGTTGGGGTGGTACAGAGGCCAACACATCAGATGTTGTCCTCACATTGCCCTTCAGCACCATTCCACGTTCTGGTATTGGCAACGTACACATCCACCTGCACATCATACCCTGTGTCTCAAGATGTTATGCTATATGGCTTGTGGACAGGACACACAGTGGTGCAAGCATATCATAGTACCTACTACATGTCAGGTACATATGGCATTACACAGTCCTCAATCATGGGGCCCCTCATGTTCACTATTTGCTTACATACACAACATGCTGTCACAGAGTACTGTCCATGCCTAAATATCCCACGCCTACATACCTGGCGCCATTATTGCTCCACCAGCTCATACCGATACCGACCATACGGGTGTCAGTGTGGCGGATACATCATATGAGTATCATGGCATCAGGATGCATGACACATGGTGCATGCACATCACCTTTGCGTAACAACATTCACCCACTGACTATCACATGGATACTGGCCCCGTACATACATATCACATTGTACATGGTTGCTGTACACACATATGCCCCACACAGTCCTGTGGTTACCGTATTCCACTGTGGCATGGATACCCTTCTGCAGGGCCACACCTATCTGTACTGTGTGTGATGCTGGTACATAGGTAGCCATTGTACCTGTGACATACACACATCTACACACAGTCAAGGGTACAATACCACATTTATAGTGTACCTTCCACAACAGCTACAACTTTACATGGCACAGCATTGTCATGCCACGATGTGTACCAGGCTTGGACGGTTTACATATGCGGCTGACATACGGACAACACATCTGTACACATCTGCATACCACATACGCAGGGGTGTCTTCTGCTGTGACACGGCCCATGTCCTCCACATTACTGATGCATATACTCCTCATACATGACATTTGCGGTGGGCAGTGTGAACGGACCGCTCATGGATATGTGCACACACGCCACACTGCATGGGCTGGGCTTCTGTGTTACTTCCGCAGACACAACGCACACCATGCTGTGGAACATAGGTCCTGTGCACATCCCACTGGGACACACAGTAGCACTGTTCATGTGATACCTCCCTTGCTGTTTGGGTGACACGTAGTCCTGGTACCACCACAGCAGCGGTGCTGTGTAGACGTGCAGTTGACACCCGCCTCTGCTGTTCACAGGACACTACCATGGGGAGGTGACACTACTGTGTACACTGCACATGTGTTTACACATGGACCCGCCAGACTGCATTGTTGCCCACGGTGCACCTGCTACAGATCCTTTGGGCATGTTTACTTGGTGTCCCTTCCATTTCGGCTAGCTATCATGCTACTACTCTGTCCCATACCTACAGGCCATATGTATCCTGTTATTGTACATACCAATAGGCGATACCTCTGTTATGCATGATATGCCTGTGATACTGTGTATATTATCTATCATATCTACCCTGACAGCTTTACATTACACATAGTTGACATAGTATCCCCTAATGCAGGGCATACTTGCACGTCGGCCGCACCTTACGTATGACATCAACGGTATATGCCCATACACATGCGTGCTGTGACAGTTTACATACATGTCCTATCCCCTGCTATGGCACTTCCTTGTTGGACATCCACTGCCAGCAACAGCGTGTGGTCTGGCATTGTTCTCTCTAATGCCCCCCTGTGGCAGCCCTTGTGGTGTCTCGGCTGTGTACATGGTGTCCCACTGCTGTGCACACGGTGTCCACAGGCGTTGGTATGCTCAGCAGGATAGCACTACATAACCACCTTTCACCACTTTCTGCATTACGGACAAGTGTCATTACTTACAACCACCATTCCCATACAGTACAGCTTCGTCGTACACATCATGCGTTACACAACCGTACATATCGTGTGTTCTACATACCTTGTCGGTGTTTCATTCCGTGTTTCGTTACTTGTATCGGTTTTCCTTTTTCTTTCGCTTTCGGTTGTACACTGCTGGTTCGGTATGAGCATACGGTTTGAATATCCTGAGAGTCATCCTTATATCCGTCGATACCTGCAACATGTGAGTTCATCCCACCAATTGCTGTTCCTCAGTGAGTAATTATGTGCATATCACCTGTGCATCTACTCCATTCGGAAGTTACGCGTCGATACTGGGGTATAATTGGATTCCTCACCTGGGCGTTGGCTATTTGCCCTACCTTCGTGGAGATGGTCTGTATTGTGTTATGTTATGTGTAACTGCAACCGCTATGCGTGGCGACAGGTATATTTCGAAGTAATGTTACCCGTGGATTGTGTGTGTAGGGTATAGTATTTGGTTCGACATGTGGGTGTCCCTGTCCTGACGACGTCTGTTAATGGAGTATTGCATTCAAATGTGTAACATGGCTGTTGTATTCCTTTAAACAACGCATGCAAGTATGCATCCATCTTTGCTTGTGTTTCCCACGCGAGATGTTGCGGTTATGCAGATGTCATTGACTGCCTGTATGTTTGTGCTGCTATTACGGTTTGTATTCCTTTAATATCTACGGTGGGGGATATCGGTGGTTGTACGTGACGGATACAGGTTGTGGGCCTTGCATCTCTACATACACAGTATAGTTGTCTGTGTGCTCCATCCCTACCTGGAGAGTTGACAGTTAATAGTATTTTGTTATGGGAGTGTAACTTGGGCTGTTGTTGATTGGTTCCAATATCGTCTGCAGGTGGCCTTGCTGCATGTATACCCCGCACTCTGTGGTATATCAGCGGCTATGTGTACGTGAGTGGTTACGTGCATATCACCTGTGCATCTCCCCATTCGGTAATTACGTGTCGATACTGGGTTTAATTGGATTCTCCGCCTGGGCGTTAGATATTCGCCCTATCTTCGTGGGGATGGTCTGTATTGTCTTATGTTATGTGTGACTGCATCTGCTATTCGTGGGGATAAGTATGGTCTGCATTCATGTCACCCATGGATTGTGTGTGACAGGTGTAGTATTTGTTTCAACAAGTGGGTGTACCTGTCCTTCCGACGTATGATGACAGAGTATTGCATTCAAAACTGTAACATGGCTATTGTTTGCATGTCTACAACGCATGCAATTATGCGGCCGCCTTTAATTGTGTACCCCACGCGATATGTTGTAGTTATGCAGATGTCATTGACCGACTGTATGATTGTGCTGCTGTTACGGTTTGTATTCCTTTATTATGTACAGTGGGGGATGTCGGTGGTTGTACGTCACGGATACGGTTTGTGGGCCTTGCATCTCTACATAACCAGTATAGTTGTCTGTGTGCTCCGTCCCTACTTGGAGAGTTGACAGTTAATTGTCTGTTGGTATGGGATTGTAGGTTGTGATGTTGTCATGTGGTGTCGGTATCGCCTGCGGGTGTGCTTGATGCATGTATTCCTCCGTCACATCTGTGGTATATCAGCGGTTGTGTGTACGTGACAACTATCCCTTGTCATTCTGTCCCAGATATTTACAGTCATTGTGGTCCTGTTGTTGGGATGGCCTATTTGCCAGTGGTTGCCACCTATTCAGATGGGGATTGATTGTTTGACACTTGTAGAACACACAGCGGTGTTTACGGGCTGACACTTGGCCACGGTCAGTACTGGGGTAGCGCATACGTATTTCCGCGGTACATACCTATTGCTGTGTGACTTTGCCGACGTATCGTTTTGCAATTAACATATCGGTGTCATACATACGGGCATGAGTATTACATACATCCTTTCCATTTCCTATCTGGAACATTGTCACTTTGTATCGTTCAACGTCGCAACACGCCTAGCCAGGGTGGGGCTCTCACTACTACTTTGGGACTACTGGTGTACATATGCCTGTGGCTAGTGTACCGTATGCCTACACATATTATTCCACTCTGCCTCTAACATGGCACCAACATGCACATGTTACGGAGACACACACATTACACTCACACAGCAACGCACACGGCACCCTCACCGCACACGTACACATACTACGGCACTCACGGGGACGGTTGCACACAGTACCTGCGTGGGCCGCGACACCGGCGGCGGTGTCTACCTCTCCCTTCATATCATCATACTATTACCCACGCATGTACTGTTACAGTACTGTGGTCTGGCGATCTTTCCGCCTCGCGGTTATGCATTTTGGTATGTTGCCCGTTCCATGGTTGGCAGTACCCTCTTATGTTGAACCTCCCGGATGCTCAGGTTGTCGTTTCACTATGTATACTATGTACAGATATCGCGTGATACATCTCAGTCACCTTACATCCCTCTGATTCCCTGTCTTAACTGTAGTACTTATATGTATATGTGTACATATATTTCTATATATGTCATTATATCTATCTACATATATGTATATACACATATATATATATGTTTATATGTAAACACCTTGCGGTGAACGTGGCAGCATACAGCAACGCCGTATGCTGTAGGACCCGCGCACTGTTTGGGTGTTGGTGTTACATGCTCCACTGGCTGTTGGGTGTACAGTGTTTGGGGGCTGCCTATGTTGGAGTTGCACATGAGGCCACCCATACGGTACACTTTACAGGTGGTCATGTTTGTGTGCCGTCCATTTCACTGTGTGTGCAGGTAGGGAGGTGTCAGTCCATGGGGCCTACGCTGTCAGAGTATGTGCTATACGTTCCCTCTTTGCCAGGGCATAGGCATATTGGGTATGCCTCCGTCTGCCTACTGGGGCTGGCACAGTGTGTTCCTGGTCCAGAACCCTCTGTGCCTGGACTGGCCTTGGCAGTTGTGGTGGGCTTTGTGGCCCTTCACCGTTATGTCCCTGCAGCAGCTGCTTCCGCAGGATCATATTATGTAGCATGGCACATACTATGAATATGTGGGCACATGTGCCTGGAGAGTACTGCAGGGCTCCACCAGATGTATCCAGGCACCGGAACCGTGATTTCAGCATCTCGAACACACGCTCTATGATTATTCTGGTTTGTGCATATGCCTCATTATGGTGTTCTTGCATGTGTGTGTGTGCATTTCTGATGGGAGTCATCATCCACGGCTCCAGTGCATAGCCAGCATCCCCCACGAGGTGGCCTTGTGGGATGTCCCCCCTGGCGAATACCTGGTACAGCTGTGAGGCATGCCAGATATGGGAGTCGTGGTAGCTTCCGGGGCTGCCAGCACACACATCCATGATAATGCCCTGAGCATTGCACACGACCTGGCAATTGATGGAGGGGAATCCCTTGCGGTTTATGTAGCGTCTACCCTGCTCCCCAGGTGGTGACTTGATTTGTATGTGTGTACAGTCTATCGCACCCAGTACCTCCGGGTATTGTGCCACATGGTGGAAGTGGCGCATATTGCTAGCCAAATCCTCCTGAGATCTGGGGAAGTATATATGCTCATTGGCATGTGGTAACATGGCATCCAGAAACTGGTGTAGTATCCTGGATGCTGATGCCTGTGAGATGCCCATTATATCCCCAGTTGGCCTTTGAAAGGTACCTGTGGCCAGTATTCACAAGCTTACACATACCTTTGTGTCCACTGGGATGGGTTCCCCTCTGTTGTTTCTTGTTCTCAGGCGTGGCCAGCACAGCTCCACTATTTGCTGTAACGTGTCCCTATCCACCCTGTAACGCTCTACTATCTCCAGGTCTTGTAGCCCCTGGTAGGTTACCCTTGGTCTGAACACTCTCCTTCTCCTCCGAGGCCTACGGTGGTTGTTGGCACCCTCCTCCATAACACCGTCTGTCTCTAACACATGCTGATGGATCACAGCCACGGCAGCACCCAACATGTACATTTTAAAAGTTCCCCGTGTGTTTACACCTATGGTGCGGCGTTTGGGAATACACGGCTGTGTGTTGTGTGCATTCACACTTTATACTATTGTGCTGTGCACCCGGTGATGTCATAGGGTGTGTCTGTACGGCCGTATCTGGGGGTTATCTTCCGTGTTTTACCGTTGGCACTACAACGCTGTTGCCTTTGGTGTTGCATTACTCTTGCCTGCCATGGATTACCTTTCGACCTTCCCTTACTATTTCTGCACATTGCACCTACTGTTTCCTGGCATGCATCCTGCAGAGCACTGTCATGTGTAGTTTCTGGGACATGGCATATCGTGCGTTTTGTGTGCCGCCGCCGTTGTGCTGCCTGTCTGCTTTGCTCTGCTGTGTCAGGTCTTCAATCTTTGCAATCTGCTACCTCCCCTACTTTCTTTGCATTCATATGCCTCCCCTATCCCGTTTTGCAGGTTTCTGCATGCAGAGTTGTCAGCTGCCGCCGATTGGCCTTCGTGGGTTGATTAGTGTTGATTGCTCATTATTACTCCAATTACACTTCTTCCGCATTTCCTCATATTCTTAACATCACCTTCCTGTTTCCGATGTTGTTTGCGGGGCGGGCGTCACATGACTGGGTTAAGGGAACGTAGTCATCCTCGTGCACATGCACCTCTGCGCGCATTGTGTGCTCTCAGCTCAACTATTGCCCCACACCCCGGTCCTGCAGCTGTGATGTGCGATGTACAGCCCAGGTTTGCTGAGCTCCAATGTGCTTCCTCCTACGGTGACACACCCCTCTGCAGATGACATGTATTCCCTCTGAGCCACTCCTCGGTGTATTACCGCTGCACTGTTTGGTACAGCCTTACGCCGGCGGGGGTTTTGCGATTCAGTATTATCTGCCTCATTTGCATGGCATTGACTACTAATTCATAGTTACCACGGCGAACACTGCCGCGAGTCCTTGGCAACCCTTGCACCGTGGTTGTGGCTTTCCATGCATACCATGGTGTATTATGGCTGTGATGCTGCTGTGTATTACACTGCTGTTTTATAACAATGTCATATTATTTCATTGTTTTGCACCTTCCGCAAACATGTCCTAGGGTTCTGCTGTGAGTTGCTGTGGACATACCATTTATGTTATTTTTTACATGTTGTGCATGTTTTCTTTTGACATTCTCTGTGTATTTGGCCATTGGCATATGGTAACAGTGTGATACCTGAGGCTGACACTCTTCCGTTACTCCTATGTTATGTTTGGGAAAATGTAAACCGTTTTTTTTGGTTTACATTGCCGTGGCCTTATGCTACGCCTGCGCCACTTCGTGGATCGCTATATGCCTTCATTTGCATGGTGCAACACCGCACATGGGGTGTTTAGCATACCTACGCCGGGGGCGGCGCAGATCCGGCACACGCTGGTAGTGCACGTGGAATTGGATCGTACCTGAATCGCTCGGCGGCCATATTTGGCATTGTGACGCCTACGCTATGCGTGCGCCTGGCGCAAGGTTCATGAATCCCGGGGTGGATTTAAAAAGTGTGACTCCTGCACACAAAAAATGTGTTTGACAGACGGACACACTAGTTATGTGTATTGTTTAGGAGCCGTTCACCTGCAGGATTCCTGTTCTGTATGCCACAGCTTTAGTTCTAGGGTCCTGTAGGATTGCAAATTGATAGGGGCTTATTAAAGGGACCTTTTGAGAGATGGCTGTTGAAGGGAATCAGGCCTGTAAATCTTCGGATAAGTCCTCAAAAAAATTAACTTTGTCGGTTCCAGTTTCTGAGCCGATGAAGAGATTGGAAAAACAAGTAGCTTCGGATCCAAAGTCTATCGGATCTGAGAAATCTTAGTCTCCATCGGTTCCATCTGTGCTGTCAGAACTGACTCAGAGCCAAAAAAGGAGCCGTTCACCATCCTTGGAGCCGGTCCATTCGGTGCCACAGTCACCCCTTCTGCAGTCGGTGGCTGGTATCCATAGATCATCTACCTTTTCCTCTCAATCGTCCAGGAGCTTATTGGATGATAATGTGGAGCAGGTGGTTAAGAGGTTGCTTCAGACACTGGCCTTAGCAAAAATTCTCTCGAGCCCAGCCCAGAAGGATGTGGAGCTGACTATCGAACCTGCCTTGTCTTCTATTCCTCCTTTGACTCGGATGAGTTTGGAGCTGGAGTGCCTGGAGGTCCTTGTGGTGGAACCGTCAGATCCAAAAAACATTCCAGGTGTTTCGATTGTGACTTCCGCTCTGATCTCCTTGATGTTGCCTTCTATCGAGGAATCTGGGAGCCAACACTCCTTCACCAGGTCGGGGGGGGAGAGTCGAATTGAACCCTTGTCGGATCCGACTCTTCCATTCAGGGCTTCGGCGCAGGTGAGTTCGGCAGCCACATCAGCCTCAGAGCCATCATCCTTGGTGCGAGGGAGGTCACCTGGTTCCTTGGAGGCGAAGGCTGTCTCAGGCCACGACCATGGTACCTTCAATGTGATGAGAAGCATGCTGTCCCCTCAGACTGCTCCACCCTCGGCTCCAGACACTCTTCCCCCTAAAGGACCAGTGTCTACCTTCACACCATCCCTCGGGCCCAAGCATAGAGATCCAGTGCCCTAAGATGCCCCAATGGGCAAAATACTCTCTTTTGAAACCTCCCCAGAGTATCCCTCTGAGGAGGTCCCTTGGAAGAGAACTTGTAAGAGGAAGCACCTGGACTTCCCTGAATCTGTCATGTTGGATACAGACTTAGATGATTCAGAAGGGTCCCCATGGTCATCCTCTGAGGATGTCTCCTTTTCAGACATCTTTAGAGATCCTGAAGCAGAGAGGTGGCTGGAAGGCCCTCTCCCATTCTGAAGATGAGTCTGTATACCTGGAAGCATTTTCTTCAGCGGCCATTACCCTCAGGTCACTGAATTACTTATCTCACTTTACTAGACTTCAGAGGGATCTCCTCAAGGAGCTAGGAGATACCCTCCAGGGTGCTACAGCTGCAGGGGTACCTGACAAGGTAAAACTCTCAGCTTGCTACCTTAAATTCTGTAGTAAACTCCTCCATGTGCCTCATTTCATATGCAGTCAATGGAGCGAGCAGGGCAGCAGGCACAGGAATAACTCTGAGGAGACAATCCTGGATGCGTCTTTGTGAGTTTGCTGAATCTTTGAAGTCTTCGTTTATTAACTCCCATTTTGATGCCTCATCTTTGTTCGGGCCAAAAGTGAAAGAGACTCTTACCAGGTACAAACAAGAAGGCAAAACTCTGTCTGCCGTGGGAGTATGTTTTTTTTGTCCCTACCAGACCTTATCCCAAGGGTCAGAAGGGCGGAAAAAATGTGGTTCTAGAAATCCCAAAGAGCTTTGCTGGATACACGTGAGGAATTTTCCCCCAGGGGCAGAGGGGGAAATAATGGAAGACGCCGCCGTCGTGGCAGAGGGGGTCCGCAGAATCAGGGTGACAGAGATACATTCTCTGGTAGGCTCTTCCAGTGCTCCGGAAAGGAGGCCCGCCTGTCCACCTCTGGAGGCAGTCAGGGGAGGGGGGTTATCACTGTACCCAAAAGCCTGGCTGGACATCACTCAAGTCAAATGGGTATAGTCGATTATATCCAAGGGATACAACATTCCTTTCTTCTTTCCACTCCTTCCAACAAGGTCTATCCCGGACATACCACCCGGTCAGAGGGATCGAGCAGCACTAGAAATTTAAAGGTTGCTAAGAAAGAGAGTCATCTAAGAAGTCCCCGCAGACCAAATTGGATCCAGAACTTACTCAAGGTTCTTTTTAGTTCCAAAAAAGACAGGGAACTGGAGGCCCATTTTGTATCTCAGCAGACTAAATAAGTCTGTAAAGAAAACAAAATTTCAAATGGTGACACTGCAGTCTATACTTCCTTTTCTGGGAAAAGACAATTGCATGTGCTTAATAGATCTTCAGGATGCATACTACCACATAAAGATGGACAGGCGATCCAGGAGATATCTATGCTTCCGGCTGGGAGCCAGTCATTTCCAGTTCAGCGCTCTGCCCTTTGGTCTCACTACAGCCCCATAGTGTTTACCAAATGTATGGCAGTAGTCACAGCTCAGCTGAGATCGCTAGGATTCCAGGTGTTTCCATACTTAGATGACTGGCTCCTCACTGCCACCACCGAGCATCTACTGACCAGGGCAAGGGACACCACTATTCATCTATGCTCAGAACTAGGCATCACTATAAATTATGAAAAATCTACCCTGTTGCCTTCACAGCATATTAGCTTTATAGGGGCAGACTTAAACACAAAAGACATGGTAGCAAAACTACCTCACAAAAGAGTACTGTCGCTATGCCATCAGGTGTCAGTCTTGCTCATGAAAAAGAAAGTGCAGGCAAAGTTTGTCCTCAAGGTTCTGGGTTCAATGGCAGCTGCAATAGCGTTAGTCCCACTGGCTCGTACACTTGAGAGTTTTACAGTGGCTACTCTTTGCTCAGTGGTCCATGCAGGAGTTACCCATGTCAAACAAGATCCTAATTACAGACACCTGCAAGAGGGGACCTACAATGGAGGCTACAGTCCATGCAGGTAACTATAGGCAGACCGTTTGTTCTTCCCCAACCCATAGCTACAGTGACCACGGACGCTTCCCAGATAGGGTGGGGAGGCATTATCTGGGACTGACTATCCAAGGGATTTGGCAGGAACACAAATACCACTTGCACATCAACGTCCTAGAGATTGAGAGCAGTGCTTCTGGCATTGTAGGCATTCCAGAGCTCTCTTCCACCAGGTACGATTGCAGTACAGACCGACAACATGTCCGTGGTATGATACATCAGCAAACAAGGAGAATCCAGATCTTAGGCTCTCTGTCGAGAGGCTGAAAGAGTATGGCAATGGGCAATTTCTCCTCAATGTTTTCTGATCGCAATGCACATCCCAGGCAAATCCAACATAATAGCGGACAAATTAAGCAGGCAATTCTTAGGCCTCACAAGTGGTCCCTGAAACAAGAAATGGCGAACCAAATTTTTCACAAGTTGGGCAAGTCTTGCTGCGACTTCTTTGGCACGTCCATGAACTCCAAATGCAGCAGGGTCTTTGCCCTAATTCCCCCTCCGGGGGAGTCACCAAGGGATGCACTTGTTCAAGATTGCCCCCCGGGACTTCTTTATGCATTTCCCCCATTTCCATTGATACCCAAAGTTCTTCAGAAAACCAAATCGTTGAGTTGCAAGCTAATTCTCATCGCTCCATACTGGCCTAGTCAGATATAGTTCCCTTTCCTATGGTCCTATCTTCAGAAGCAGCCTTGGATCCTGGACCCAGTAACCGGATCTTCTGATTCATTAGTCAGGAATGCTCCACCCCTGTATTCAAACCTTCAATCTGACAGCTTGGTTGCTCCACTTCCCATCTTAGCCAGGCTTCCAGAATTATCCCCAGCAGTGAGAGACAATCTGATTTTGTTGCACAAGAATACAACTAGGAAACTTTACGCGAGCAAATGGAAGAGATTTTCTTGGGCTGACAAAAACCATATAGACCCCTTTACAGCCCCTATATCAGCAATTCTTGAATTTTTCACAGAAACCTTTAATCAAGGTGCGGCTGCAGCCATGATACGAGTACAGCTAGCTGCCATATCTAACCACCATGTAGGAAACATGGGATCCAATATTATGTCTCACAGATTATGCAAAGCATTTCTGAGGGGTATATTCCTTTTAAGACCTCCCATAAGAGAATCACCACTTCCTTGGGATCAAAATTTGGTGCTAGCTTCTTTCATTTTCCCTCCATTCCAACCAGCCTCCTCCAGTCCACTAAAGTTCTTAACTTGGAAGACAATCTTAACAACCATTACTTCTGCTAGGAGGGTTTCAGAATTGCAAGCTGTATCTATCCGTTCTTCCTATTTGATCTTCCATAAAGACAGAGTCTCTCTCAGGACAAATCCTTCTTTTCTGCCAAAAGTATATTCTGTGTCCAATTTAAATCAGTCTGTTGAGCTACCTGTATTTTTCCCAATCATAGAAATAAGGCAGAATGCAAGCTTCACCAATTGGATGTCCATAGGCAGTTACGTTTTTACTTACATAGCGCTAAGGAATTTAGAAAATCTGACCAACTGTTTGTTTCATTCTCAGAAAATTGAAAAGGAACTTCAGTTTCAAAAGTCACTTTATCTAAATAGCTTACAGACACTGTTACTTATGTTTATAACTCTCAGCATAAACAGCTGCCAGGAAAAATTCGAGATCATTCAACTAGAGCTATGTCGACTTCCACTGCCTTTCAAGCCAGACTTCCTTTGGATTCAATTTGTGCTGCAACCACATGGGTTAACCCTCATACCGTTATCATTCATTCCAAAGTAGATGTGGCCTCCTGGAACAGGGCATCCTTTGGTTCCACTGTTCTGAAGAGTTTACTCCCTTGAGCCACCCGAGTAGAAGGTGCTGGGGATGCTGTCCCAGCCATCAAGAATGAAGGCGAGATAGGACAACATAACATAAAGAAGTTATGTACTCACCATAACATTCCATGTTTGTTGTCCATATTCTCACCTTCATTCTTGCATCCCACCCTCCTTCCCCCTTCCTGAAGGATTGAGAGGAATTTTTTGAAATTGACTTTGAGTTCTCTGATTCCCTTCATGCCTCATGAGTTATAGGCAGAGGGTTTATTGTATTTACCATGGTGGGTTGGATAGTCAAGTGATTGATTTCTTGCAAACGAGATCTGGGTAACTGTCGCTAGGTATCTTGGGATAGGGTGTAGCCTCAAGCCAGTGAAAGCTCTCGAGCTTTAGTATGTGGCCGAGTCAGAACTGATGCTCTGTTCCAAACCCAACCATCAAGATTGAAGGTGAGAATATGGACAACAAACATGGAACATTATGGTGAGTACATAACTTTTTTTTTTCTATCCCTTCTTCAGTCTTAAGATTTCTGTTGCATACTTTCTAGCATGCTTATTAGTTTTTAAAGTAAATTAGAAATAAAATGGTTATATTACAATGATTTATTTTGGGAACATTGCATTATAGTGGATCTGATCTTATAACATATAAACAAAGGTGAGTACCACAGGGGTTTTATGATAAAACTTTTGCCTCCCAGCCCCAGTGTCTAGAATTGAGGCCAGTCCTCTGCTCACTGTCTGTGCTGAGTTTTAAATGTAATCTCCTCCAAGTCCACATGGACTTCTTTATGCACTTATTTCCACCCTCCTTCCAAGAAACTGCAGTCGGAGTGATTATATTAAGTAGTCCACTTGTACGTATTCTTGTGGCACGGATCATGACTGAAAAGGGGCTGAGAAGGACTGATTCACTTACCTGGGTAACAAATAGATTCATAGGTATATATTAGGCTAACAACCACTAGGGCTTTTATGAGCCAACCATACAACCCAAATGTGACGCAAAAATTTGATTTATATAGGGTGGGTAATTTACTGACTGCCTGTGTCCATCAGAGACATAGACGCCAGACCAGGGATGAATTTCCAATTACTCATTCATTGACCCAAGTTGCTCTTAAATAGAGGTAGGGAGGAACTGTGCTTCACATGGATAGGGAGCCAGCTCCAGAGAATGAAAACACATTTAATAGTATATATTAAGACCATTTACATGTTTAAGGCAGTAGCAAGGATATCTAGTGGACATTCTGCTTTCCTACTTGACTTAAGGGTTAATAGTCAGAAGAACTGCCACTGATGTCCCCATTTTCAGTTTTTGTGAAAACATCACCAAAGATACACAGAAGAAAAGCATTCCAAGTGAAACAAAAAAGACCCGGCTTACATAAGGGGTGCATTTTTGTTCATCTCTTTTAACCACATACTGCATGTAAAGTGCAGTTTCTCCCTATCCAAACCAGTAAAATAATGCCAAGCTATTCCATTACTGTTAACCAAAAGCAAAAGTGTATTTTATAATAAGTTCACAACTGTTTCTGAAAACAAACTTCTTAAACTAGCTTCTGATGCTTCGTATCACTACCCTTTGTCTCCAGATGATTTTAGTTTTCCCATAATGTACGTTGTTCATTCCTGAGATGAATAAGAAACTTGTGTGTGCCACATAGCATTTTTTTTCCTTTCATTCCTCTAGAGTGAACATTTTGATGACTTTTTTTGTATCTCTCATAGTTTTTGAAGAAAATATTAGATTATTTTATGCCATGTGGCTCTGGAGAGTTAAAAAAAGTTGATCCGAAACCTAACCAAGTCTAAACAAAAGTCAGGATAATATATTTTGTTTTCTCTTTCTTACATAAACACAGTTTACTGAAATTGCATGCCTACTGCCCTCTGAATAAGATGTAAGAAAAATAATTCGGCACACATAAAGTGGTACTCCTGTTTTGAAGTTTAGCTTTTTGTAAATAACTGTGCAAAATAACCAGTTTAAGATTTGTATGTGTGGAATGTTACTGTGTTAAAGGTTTAACTAATGCTAGCAAATACAGAACAATAGAATGGTTGTTACAAGTGAAAACTGATGTAGATTGTGAACTTCTTATGCACACTTTGGGGGGGGGGTGAGTGTTAAGATACCTAGGTTAAAGGAAGGATGAGCGTATCAGTTACCAGTGTCAGTTGCTCAGCAAGTAGCACACTTGCATTTGCTACTGAAAGATCAGGAGGCTATGGGTTCTCTTCCCATCCCTGGATTAATTTTTCCATTGTTAACATTGCAGTGCACCATTTAGTAGTGCTACATTCCTGATGACTGGATTAATTTTTCCATTGCTGACACTGCAGTGCACCACTTGGCAGTGCTACATTCCTGATGACTGAATTAATTTTTCCATTGCTGACATTGCAGTGCACCATTTAGTAGTGCTACATTCCTGATGACTGGATTAATTTTTCCATTGTTGACATGGCAGTGCTACATTCCTGATGACTGGATTAATTTTTCCATTGCTGACACTGCAGTGCACCATTTGGCAGTGCTACCTTCCTGATGACTGGATTAATTTTTCCATTGCTGACATTGCATTGCATCATTTAGTAGTGCTACATTCCTGATGACTGGATTAATGTTTCCATTGTTGACACTGCAGTGTACTATTTGGCAGTGCTACATTCCTGATGACTGGATTAATTTTTCCACTGCTGATATTGCAGTGCACCATTTGGCGGTGCTACATTCCTAAGTGTGCCATCCTTTGTGTGAGATATTATATCAAGCTGCTATCTGCTTGAGGTGGCGCTAGCTCAGGTGGATGTAAAAGATCCCATGTCACTTACTGAAAAGAGTAGGGATTTCTTTATTTATACACTATAACCCTATATGTATTTTAACATTAATACTTTCATATTCACAATAATGTTAAGTTGTCAATCTCGCCTTCATTCTTGCTTGATGGGTTCGGAGCCGATCCTCGGCTCCGACTCGGCACTTGCTAAGCTCGAGAGTCACTTTTACCAGCTCGAGGCAGCCCCATATCCCATGATGCAAGGCGGTAAGTACCCAGATCTCGTTTGCCGCTTCGCTGATGAGGTCCTCCTTTTACCAGCTCCTGGTAAGTGAATTGTTACTTTACTATTTTAGCCCCTTTTTACAAAAAAAAACTTAAATTATTAGTTTTAACTTAGTTTTCATCCCTTTCTGACAGAAAATTTCCCTGTCTCCTCATAACTTTTAGTCAGACTTTCACCCATCCCATCCCCCCCCTGTTAGGGTGTGTGTGTGTGTCTGTTAGTGATACCTTTTGGTATATTTAATTTAATTTCTTGGACTGGTGTGTGTGTATGTGTTTTACACCATGTCTAAAGAAAGGGTCTCAGGCTTTAAGAAGTGTGACTCGTGCTGTCAGAAGATGTCTCTGACAGACGGTCACACTTCTTGCCTGTACTGTCTGGGGCCTCTTCACCTGCAGGACTCCTGTGCTATATGTCATTCTTTTAGCCAGAGAGTCCTGCAGGAAAGACATAAATTGATTTTGAGGGGCCTTCTTAAGCCGGAGGGCTCTCCGGCTAAGTCGGCCCCATCTAAGACTTCTAAGTCTTCCAAGGCCCATGCTTCTGTGTCCAAGCCTGTGGCCTCGGCTCCAACTCATTCAGAGTCGAGATCGGCTCCGGCTGGAGCCGATTCTGGGTTACCTAAACCTTCGGCACCGATGGCTATCGGTGCCGACTCTGGTTCGACCACTTCGGTGTCAGCTCCGATCGGTTCCGACCACCATGTGGCCCAGGCATCGGTGTCGGCTCCGATCGGCTCCGACACCCTTACATTTATGGCCGTATCGGCTCCGACTGGAGCCGATGCATCGAAGCTACCTGTCGGTGCCGATAAGTTGTCGGCTCCGACAGTTTCAGTAGTTTCATCGGCTCCGATGGTTCCTTCGAGGAAGAGGTCTAGGTCCCTTCCTTGGTGGCGATACTTTCGGCTTCGCCTCTCCTCTCGGAGCGGAGCCATCGGAGCCGATCTTCAAGGTCATCCAGGCTTTCTGACCATGATTTGGAGAGAGTGGTCAGTAGATTACTAAAGTCACAGGCACTGGCCCAAATGCTACATAGTCCGTCTCAGCAGGCGACTATTAGTCCACACCCATTGCAGTTCCTCCTTCAACTCTTCCTCAGAGATTGGAGTTGGAGTCTTCGGAATGGTTTCTGCTATGGCTGAGGGACAGATACCCCTTCTGCTCCTTCAGCCTCTACTCTTATCTCCTCTTGAGACCTTCCTTAGAGGGATTCGGTGGCGGGCTTCCCTGGTCTCCTCCGAGGGGTGAGTGGCATCGGACCCTTGTCCGAGCCCGCTCTTCCCTTGGAGCCTCGGCCTGGTGAGCTCGGCTCCGACATCTGCCTCGGAGCCTTCCTTTCGGTGGGTCCTGGAGTTCCTAGTTCTTCGGAGCGGGTTCTCGGACCTTCCTGGGAGGGGGCCTTGAGGTAATGAAGAGTGTGCTGGCCACTGGTATCAGCCAGCAGTCTATTCCCTTAGCTCCTCCCTCTATGGTGCCTGTTGACATCTCTGCCACTTCTCTTGCTCCAGGACCCAGAGATCCTCTGCCTCAGGTTTCCCCACTGGGAATATCCCCCTCTTCCGAGGATTCTCCTGATTTGTCGGGGGATCCTCCGCGGAAGAGGACATGTAAGAGGAAACACGTAGACTCCCCCGAGTCTATCACTTCAGATACTGACTTAGATGAGTCAGAGGGATCCCCAAGATCCCCTCTGAGGATGTCTCCTTCTCAGACATCCTAGAACTCCTTAGACAGAGGGGAAACTGGCCCACCAATAATCCCTCTGAGGATGATTCAGTATACCTGGAGGCGTTTGGATCTCGGCTCTCCACCTCCTGGGTGTCTCCGCCTTTCGACCCCCTTATGCAGGTTATTGCTCGAAAGGCGTGGACTGCTCCTGACTCTGTAGAGCCTGTCCCTAGGAGGCCTTCTAAATTTATCACTGCCCCGTCGGACAAGCAATTCCTTACAAAAGGTGTCCCCGCTGATGCCATGGTGGTGGCGGCTGTCACCAAGAAGGAACTTGCAGATCCTTCTGTACCTGTCCATCCTCCTAATAAGGACTCTAGGACTATGGATAGATATGGTAAGCGGATGTTTTCTTCAGCGACCTTTACTATGCGTTCGCTGAACTATCTTTGTCACTTCACCAGACTCCAAAGGGATATCCTTAAGGAGCTAGGTGAAGTTGTGCAGGATCCTACAGCTGCGGGGCTCAGGAAAAATTGCTTCGCAGCTAGGAACCCTTAACTCCATTGCAAACTCCTCCATGTGGCTTATATCATATGCTGCTGATGGAGCGAGTAGGGCCGCAGGTACAGGTGTGGCTCTTAGACGCCAAGCCTGGATGCGGCTATGTAATTTTGCAGATCCCTTTAAGGCGTCCTTCACAAACTCTCCCTTTGATGGGTCAGCTTTGTTTGGCCCTCAAGTGAAGGAAACGTTGACCAGGTGTGAGCAGGACGGCAAAACTCTTTCTGCCGTGAGTCCGTTTTCCACCCTTCTAGACCTTATCCCAAAGGACAGAAGGGTGGCAAAATGTGGTTCCATAAATCCCAAGGAGTCACGCGGATTCACGTGGTCAGTTTACCCCTAGAGGCAGAGGGGGTAACAACAACAGACGCCGCTCTAGAGGCAGAGGGGTCCACAAAACCAGGGAAACAGAGAGTCTCTCTCTGACAAGCCCTTTCAGCATCCCTGAGATGTTGCCCGGCTGTCCCTCCTTGGAGGCAGTCGGGGGAAGACTATCACTGTACCCAGAAGCCTGGCGTTCTCTCACTCAAGACAGATGGGTACAGTCGATCATATCCGAGGGTTACAAAATTCCTTTCGAGGAAAGTCCTTTCTATCCCTCAAATTCCCTTCCAGATGTACCACCCAGTCTAAGGGAAATTGCAGAGTTAGAAGTCTCAAAACTACTGCAAAAAAGAGCCATTCAGCCAGTTACAACAGACCATTCAGAGCCGGAATCTACTCAAGGTTCTTTTGGTCCCCAAAAGACGGAGACTGGAGACCAATATTGGATCTCAGCAGACTCAACAAGTCTGTGAGGAAGACAAGATTCCGAATGGTCACTCTTCAGTCGATTCTGCCCTTCTTGCAGAAGGACTACTGGATGTGCTCAATAGATCTTCAGGATGCGTACTATCACATAAAAATTCACAGACGCTCCAGGAGATTTCTCCGCTTTCGGCTGGGGTCCAGTCATTTCCAGTTCAGAGCCCTGCCCTTTGGTCTCACCACGGCCCCCAGAGTGTTCACCAAATGCATGGCAGTGGTCACGGCTCACCTGAGACGTCAAGGATTCCAGGTGTTTCCGTATCTCGACGACTGGCTCCTGTCAGCCACCACCAGGCATCAGCTTGTTCAAGCCAGGGATTACACAATAAATCTTTGTTCTCATTTGGGCATCTCGATCAACTTCGAAAAGTCATACTTATTGCCCTGCCAGTCTATTACTTTCATAGGCGCAAACTTAAACACTGTTCAGATGTCAGCTACCCTTACAGACCAAAGAGTTTCAGACATTCAAAGTCATATCAGGATCATTCTAGCCAACAAGAAAGTACAGGCCAGAATGGTTCTAAAGGTATTAGGTCTCATGGCTGCGGCCATTACTCTTCTTCCCCTGGCTCGCTTCTACATGCACCTTCTTCAGTGGATGTTGTTCACTCAGTGGTCTTACCAACAACTTCCAATGCGTCACCAAATTCTGGTGACACAGATTTGCAAAAATCATCTTGCTTGGTGGATCACTTCTCCCCAGATTCACCAAGGCAGACACTTTGTTCCCCCATCCCCGGTAGCCACTGTCACCACGGATGCCTCCCTGATCGGGTGGGGGGGGCATTATCAGGGCAGGATGGTTCATGGGACGTGGCAACCGTTCGAGTACCACCTGCACATAAATGTCCTAGAGATGAGAGCAGTGCTTTTAACGTTGCAAGGACTCAACGACTCTCTTCCTGTAGGGACAATTGCAGTCCACACAGACAACATGTCTGTAGTTTGGTATATCAACAAACAGGGCGGAGCCAAGTCCTACCCCTTGTGTCGAAGCTCAGACTGTGGCAATGGGCGATCTCCTCTCATCGGTTTCTGGTAGCAACGCACATCCCTGGGAAAACCAACATTTTAGCGGACAGATTGAGCAGAGCTATTCTCATGCCTCACGAGTGGTCTCTCAAGCAATCTATAGTGGAGGAGATTTTTCTGAAATGGGGTCGCCCATGTTGCGATCTTTGCTACTCCCCAAAACAGCAAATGCCCAGACTTCTTCTCTCTCTTCCTCTGTCAGGCCATCCCCAGAGGCGCTCTGACCCAGGATTGGCCCCAGGGACTTCTTTATGCCTTTCCTCCTTTTCCTCTGATCCCTCAAGTTATCCAGAAAGCTACCATTTTGAGAGCCAAAATGATTCTCATTGCTCCTTATTGGCCTCGACAAATTTGGTTTCCGTTCCTCCATCGTCACCTTTTGGCGCAGCCGTGGCATGTGGACCCAGTGCCAGACCTTCTGGTTCACCAATCCGGTCAGCTGCACCGGTCTATCCCTTCTCTCAACCTCTCAGCATGGTTGCTCCACTTCCTTCCTTAGCCAGGCTTCCTTTGATCTCTAACCCTGTTAGAGACATCATAGTAGCTTCTTTAAAATCCTCTACCAGGAGGATTTATACAAGCAAATGGAAATGTTTCTCTTATTGGGCTAAAGCCAAGAATATTGATCCCTTCACTGCCCCAGTTCAGGCAGTTTTGGACTTCTTAGCGGAGATTTTCATGCAGGCTGCTCTTCTTCCACAGTTAGAGTTCAATTGGCTGCTATCTCGAACTTTCATGTCGGGATCGCAGATCACAATATTATGTCCCATAGGCTTTGTAGAGCCTTCTTGAAAGGAATTTTCCTGCTAAAGCCTCCAATCAGGAATCCTCCTCCTCCATGGGATCTAAATTTAGTGCTGACATCCTTGATTCTCCCCCCCTTCGAGCCAGCTGTTTCTTGCTCCCTAAAATTTCTTTCTTGGAAAACATTATTCCTAGTAGCTATTACATCGGCCAGGAGGGTGTCTGAACTTCATGCTCTATCGGTTTGACCCCCCTATTTGGTTTTTCACAAGGACAGAGTATCATTGAGAACTAATCCGACCTTTTTGCCTAAGGTCACCTCAAAGACTAATTTGAATCAATCCATTGATCTCCCTGTATTTTTTCCAAACTATTCAAACAGATCGGAACAAAAATTACATTATCTTGATGTCCACCGCCAACTCAGATATTATTTGGACAGAACTAAACAATTTAGGAAATCCGATCAACTCTTTGTTTCCTATGCGGATAACAAGAAAGGCCTTCCTGTCTCTAAAGTGACTTTGTCTAGATGGCTTTCTTCTGTCATCTCTGAAATTTATCTGCTCAGGGAAAACAGCTGTGCTCAAAACCTAAAGCACATTCAACTAGGAGCTTAGCCACTTCTACAACCTTTCAAGCTAGACTTCCTTTAGACACTATTTGTGCAGCGGCCACTTGGGCCACTCCTCATACTTTGTTTCCCATTACAAATTGGACTTGGCCTCCAGGGACAGAGCCAGTTTTGGCTCTACAGTCCTCAAGAGTCTGTTCCATTGAGCCACCCAGGATAGAGGTGCTAGGGGCGGTCCCATCAAGCAGAATGAAGGCGAGATTGACAACTTAACATTAAGAAGTTATGTACCTACCATAACGTTCCATGTTAGTTGTCTTCTCGCCTTCTTTCTTGCGACCCTCCCTCCTTCCCCCAGGCCTGGACAGACCTTTCTACAAGAGATTATTATGCTGAAGACCATTCAGAGCTGGTCCTTCTTTCATCCTGTAGGCTTTCTTTCTTCCTTTGGGAAGTATTTATGCTTGGTGCTATTGCCCTTTGTCATCAAACGAGATCTGGGTACTTACCGCCTTGCATCATGGGATATGGGGCTGCCTCGAGCTGGTAAAAGTGACTCTCGAGCTTAGCAAGTGCCGAGTCGAAGCCGAGGATCGGCTCCGAACCCATCAAGCAAGAAAGAAGGCGAGAGAAGACAACTAACATGGAACGTTATGGTAGGTACATAACTTCTTATTTACACCTTCAGTTTCATATTAGTAATTATACTTATTATATTGTCATACTCACATTATCAATAATCCCTTATTTATTTTACTTTTTCCCTTCCCTGTATCCCCCCATCCTTTCTCCCATCATTGTCTTTTTATTTCAGCTAATGTATTTTCATCTTCTCTATTTTTATTATACAATAATCACATCATTTTCCAGAATACACATATTGTTACAAACATTATTTTGTCCCACTTGTCACTTTCACATATCCTTCCTTTCTTATACTTTCCATACAATATTTATACTTCTGTTCTGAATCCTTCCCATGTTTAAACTTTCTAAAAAATACATTTCAACTTTCTAAAAAATATACATTTTGTTCTTTTTGCATTAAAAAAAAAACAAAGTTTTGTTGTTTCTTCTTTACAATGTTAAGTTGTCAATCTCGCCTTCATTCTTGCTTGATGGGTTCGGAGCCGATCCCTCGGCTCCGACTCGGCACTTGCTTTAGCTCGAGAACTCCTTTTACCAGCTCGAGGCAGCCCCATATCCCATGATGCAAGGCAGGAAGTACCCAGATCTCGTTGCCGCTTGGGAGGTCTTCTCTTTACCAGCTCCTGGTAAGTAATTCACATTTGTGACATTTAAGCCCCTTTTTAGTTAAAAACTTTTTGTTTTGATAGTTTAACTTTAAATTTAACTTTTTCTGACAGAAATTCCTGTCTCTTTTTTTTTTTTTAGTCAGTTAATTTCCCTGTCCCATCCCCCCCCCTGTTAGGGTGTGTGTGTTGGTATTTTTTACTAAATACCTTTTTGGTATTAGTTTAATTTAATTGGACTGGTGTGTGTGTGTTTTGTTAGGCACCATGTCTAAAGAGAGGGTTTCAGGTTTTAAGAAGTGTGACTCGTGCTGTCAGAAGATGTCTCTGACAGACGGTCACACTTCTTGCCTGTACTGTTTAGGCCCTCTTCACCTGCAGGACTCCTGTGCTATTTGTCACTCCTTCAGCCAGAGAGTCCTGCAGGAGAAGAATAAGTTGATTCTCAGGGGTCTTCTTAAGCCGGAGGGCTCTCCGGCTAAGTCGGCCCCACAAAAATCAACTAAATCTGCCAAGACCCAGGCTTCTGTTTCTAAGCCTGTGGCCTCGGCTCCGACTCGTATAGAGTCGAGATCGCTCGGCTGGAGCCGATTCTGATCCACTAAGCTTTCGCCGATGGCTATCGGTGCAGAATCTGCTTTGACCACTGTGGTGTCGGTTCCGACCGGCTCCGACACCCACGTGGCACGGGTATCGGTGTCGGCTCTGATCGGCTCCGATACCCATGTGGCACAGGCATCGGTGTCGGCTCCGATCGGCTCCGACACCGTTACTTTGGTGGCTGTATCGGCTCCGGCTGGAGCCGATACATCGAAGCGTTCTGCCGGCTCCGTGAAATCGGTGCCGACAGGATCAGTAATATCGGCTCCGATGACCCATTCCAGGAAGAGGTCGAGGTCTCCTTCCTTGGAGCCGATACTTTCACTCGGCCTCGCCTCTTCTATCGGAACGGAGCCATCGGAGCCGATCTTCAGGGTCATCCAGGTTGTCAGACCATGACCTAGAGAGAGTGGTCAGTAGATTGCTCAACTCACAGGTACTGGCCCAAATGCTACACAGTCCGTCTCAGCAGACGACTGTTGGTCCACACCCCGTTACAGTTCCTCCTTCAACTCTACCCCGGAGCTTGGAGTTGGAGTCTTCGGGCATGGTTACTGCTACGGCTGGAGGACGGATACCCCCTTCTGTTCCTTCAGCCCCTACTCTTATCTCCTCTTCCTTAGAGGGATTCGTGGTCGGGCTTCCATGGTCTCCTCCGAGGGGTGAGTGGCATCGGACCCTTGTCCGAACCCGCTCTTCCCTTGGAGCCTCGGCCTTGGTGAGCTCGGCTCCGACATCTGCCTCGGAGACTTCCCTTCGGTGGCCCTGGAGTTCCTAGCTCTTGAGCGGGCCTCTCGGACCTGCCTGGGAGGGGAGCATTCGAGGTGATGAAGAGTGTATTGGCCACTGGTATCAGTCAGCAGTCTCTTCCCGTAGCTCCTCCCTCTATTGTACCTGTTGACATCTCTGCCACTTCTCTTGCTACAGGACCCAGAGATCCTCCGCCTCAGGTTTCCCCATTGGGAATTTCCCCCTCTTCCGAGGATTCTCCTGATGTTTCGGGAGATCCTCCTAGGAAGAGGACTTGTAAGAGGAAGCATGTAGACTCCTGAGTCTGTCACTGGATACTGACTTTGATGAGTCAGAGGGATCCCTAGATCCCCTCTGAGGATGTCTCCTTCTCAGACATCCTAGAACTTCTGAAACAGAGGGAAACTGGCCCACCAACAATCCCTCTGAGGATGAGTCAGTATACCTAGAGGCGTTTGGATCTCGGCCCTCCACCTCCTGGGTGTCTCCGCCTTCGACCCCTTATGCAGGTTATTGCACGAAGGCGTGGACAGCTCCTGACTCTGTAGAGCCAGTCCCTAGGAGGCCTTCTAAATTTATAACTGCCCCTAGTGACAAACAATTCCTTACCAAGGGTGTCCCGCTGATGCCATGGTGGTGGCTGCGGCCACCAAAAAGGAACTTGCAGATCCTTCCGTGCCCGTCCATCCTCCTAATAAGGACTCTAGGACCATGGATAGGTACGGCAAGCGGATGTTTTCCTCAGCGACCTTTGCTATGCGTTCGCTGAATTATCTTTGTCACTTCACCAGACTCCAGAGAGATATCCTGAAGGAGCTGGGAGAAGTAGTTCAGGATCCTACAGCTGCAGGGGCCCAAGAAAAGATTGCTTCGCAGCTAGGAACCCTCAATTCCATTGCTAACTCCTCCATGCGGCTAATATCTTATGCTGCTGATGGAGCGAGTAGAGCCGCAGGCACAGGTGTGGCTCTTAGACGCCAAGCCTGGATGCGGCTATGTGATTTGCGGATCCCTTTAAGGCGTCCTTCACAAATTCTCCCTTTGATGGGTCAGCTTTGTTTGGCCCTCAGGTGAAGGAAACCTTGACCAGGTGTGAGCAGGACGGCAAGACTCTTTCTGCTGTTGGAGTCCGTTTTCCACCCCTTCTAGGCCTTATCCCAAAGGACAGAAGGGTGGGAAGATGTGGTTCCGTAAATCCCAAGGAGTCACGCCGATTCACGTGGTCAGTTTACCCCTAGAGGCAGAGGGGTAACAACAACAGACGCCGCTCTAGAGGCAGAGGGGTCCAAGAATCAGGGCAACAGGGAGTCTCTTCCTGAGAAGCCCTTTCAGCATCCCTGAGGTGTTGCCCGGCTGTCCCTCCTTGGAGGCAGTCGGGGGAAGATTATCACTGTACCCAGAAGCCTGGCATTCCCTCACTCAAGACAGATGGGTACAGTCGATCATATCCAAGGGTTACATAATTCCTTTCGAGGAATGTCCCTTCCCCTCAAGTTCCCTTCCAGATGTACCACCCGGTCTAAGGGACATTGCAGAGTTAGAGATCGCAAAACTACTGCAAAAAAGAGCCATTCAGCCAGTCACAATAGACCATTCAGAGCCGGAATCTACACAGGGTTCTTTTTGGTCCACACAAAGACGGGAGCCTGGAGACCAATGTTGGACCTCAGCAGACTCAACTAGGCTGGCAGGAAGACAAGATTCGAATGGTCACTCTTCAGTCAATTCTGCCCTTCTTACAGAAGGACAACTGGATGTGCTCAATAGATCTTCAGGATGCGTACTATCACATCAAAATTCACAGACGCTCCAGGAGATTTCTCCGCTTCGGCTGGGGTCCAGTCATTTCCAGTTCAGAGCCCTGCCCTTTGGTCTCACTACAGCCCCCAGAGTGTTCACCAAATGCATGGCAGTGGTCACGGCTCACCTGAGGCGTCAAGGATTCCAGGTGTTTCCGTATCTCGACGACTGGCTCCTGTCAGCCACCACCAGGCATCAGCTTATACAAGCCAGGGATTACACAATAGACCTTTGTTCTCATTTGGGCATCTCAGTCAACTACGAAAAGTCATCCTTATCGCCCTGCCAGTCTATTACCTTCATAGGCAAACTTAAACACTGTTCGGATGTCAGCTACCCTTACAGAACAAAGAGTTTCAGACATTCAGACTCATGTCAGGATCATTCTGGCCAGCAAGAAGGTACAGGCCAGAATGGTTCTAAAGGTATTAGGTCTTATGGCTGCGGCCATCACTCTTCTTCCCTGGCTCGATTCTACATGCGCCTCCTTCAGTGGATGCTGTTCACACAGTGGTCATACCAGCAACTCCCAATGCGTCACCAGATTCTGGTGACACAAACATGCAAAGAACATCTTGCTTGGTGGATCACATCGTCTCAGGTTCACCAAGGCAGGTGCTTTGTACCTCCGTCCCCGATAGCCACTGTCACCACGGATGCCTCCCTGATCGGGTGGGGGTCATTATCAGGGCAGGATGGTTCATGGGACGTGGCAACCGTTCGAGTACCATCTGCACATAAATGTCCTGGAGATGAGAGCAGTGCTTTTAACGTTGCAAGCCCTCAACGACTTTCTTCCCGTAGGGACAATTGCAGTCCACACAGACAACATGTCTGTAGTTTGGTATATCAACAAACAGGGCGGAACCAAGTCCTACCCCTTGTGTCGAAGCGCTCAGACTATGGCAATGGGCGATCTCCTCTCATCGGTTTCTGGTAGCAACGCATATCCCTGGGAAAACCAACATTATAGCGGACAGATTGAGCAGAGCTATTCTCATGCCTCACGAGTGGTCTCTCAAGCAATCCATAGCGGAAGAGATTTTTCTGGAATGGGGTCGTCCATGTTGCGATCTTTTGCTACTCCCCAAAACAGCAAATGTCCAGACTTCTTCAGCCTCTTCCCTCTATCAGGCCATCCCCCCAGAGACGCTCTGACCCAGGATTGGCCCCAGGGACTTCTTTATGCCTTCCCTCCATTTCCTCTGATCCCTCAGGTGATCCAGAAAGCTACCGTTTGAGAGCCAAATTGATTCTCATTGCCCCTTACTGGCCTCGACAAGTTTGGTTCCCGTTCCTCCATCATCACCTTTTGGTGCAGCCGTGGCATCTGGACCCAGTGCCAGATCTACTGATTCACCAATCCGGTCAGCTGCACCGGTCAATCCCTTCTCTCAACCTCAAAGCATGGTTGCTCCACTTCCTTCCTTAGCCAGGCTTCCTTTGATCTCTAACCCAGTTAGAGACATCATAGTAGCTTCACTAAAATCCTCTACCAGGAGGATTTACACAAGCAAATGGAAACGTTTCTCTTATTGGGCTAAGGCCCAAAATATTGATCCTTTTACTGCCCTGTTCAGGCAGTTCTGGACTTCTTAGCAGAGATTTTCCATGCAGGCTCCTCTTCTTCCACAGTCAGAGTTCAGTTGGCTGCTATTTCTAATTTTCATGTCGGAATAGCAGATCATAATATTATGTCCCATAGGCTCTGCAGGGCCTTTTTGAAAGGAATTTTCCTACTAAAGCCTCCAATCAGGAATCCTCCTCCTCAGTGGGATTTAAATTTAGTGCTGACATCCTTGATTCTTCCCCCGTTCGAGCCAGCTGTTTCTTGTTCCCTGAAATATCTTTCTTGGAAAACTTTATTCCTAGTGGCTATTACATCTGCCAGGAGGGTGTCTGAACTTCATGCTCTTTCGGTTCGACCCCCCTATTTGATTTTTCACAAAGACAGAGTATCTTTGAGAACTAATCCATCCTTTTACCTAAGGTCGCCGAAAAACAATCTGAATCAATCTATTGATCTCCTGTATTTTTCCTAACTATTCAGATAGAGCAGAATAAAAGCAAGATTATCTTGGCGTCCACCGTCAGCTTAGATATTATTTGGACAGAACAAAAATTTAGAAAATCTGATCAACTTTTTGTTTCCTATGCGGATAACAAAAAGGCCTTCCTGTTTCTAAAGTGACTTTGTCCAGATGGCTTTCTTCGGTCATCACTGAAATTTATACGATCAGGGAAAACAGCTGTGCTCAAAACCTAAAGCACATTCAACTAGGAGTTTAGCTACTTCTACAGCTTTTCAAGCTAGACTGCCTTTAGACACTATTTGTGCAGCGGCCACTTGGGCCACTCCTCACACTTTTGTTTCCCATTACAAATTGGACTTGGCCTCCAGGGACAGAGCCAGTTTTGGCTCTACAGTCCTCAAGAGTTTGTTCCATTGAGCCACCCAGGATAGAGGTGCTAGGGACGCGGTCCCATCAAGCAAGAATGAAGGCGAGATTGACAACTTAACATTAAGAAGTTATGTACCTACCATAACGTTCCATGTTAGTTGTCTTCTCTCGCCTTCTTTCTTGCGACCCTCCCTCCTTCCCCCTGGCCTGGACAGACCTTGTTTAAGAAACTATAATGCTAAAGACCATTCAGACCTGGTCCTTTTTCCATTTGTAAGTTTCTTCTTCCTTTGGGAAGTATTGTTTATGCTTGGTGTTATTGCCCTTTTGTCAACAAACGAGATCTGGGTACTTCCTGCCTTGCATCATGGGATATGGGGCTGCCTCGAGCTGGTAAAAGGAGTTCTCGAGCTAAAGCAAGTGCCGAGTCGGAGCCGAGGATCGGCTCCGAACCCATCAAGCAAGAAAGAAGGCGAGAGAAGACAACTAACATGGAACGTTATGGTAGGTACATAACTTCTTATTTCCTTTCCTCTGTTACTTTATACTTCATATTACCTTTTATTGGTAATTTATCCAGCAAAAGTCTTCGCAGATGATTTTAACTTAAATAACTTCACTTTATGTTCTTATTCTTTATCTTCTATCTTTTTTTTGGTTTACTATTTCTTTTCTTTCCCCTTCATTTTCGCATGCTTCTTTATATTTAATATATAACATTTTTTATTATAACGTTTGTTTTTCTTTCATTTACATTCTTCATTGCTCCAAACAGCTACAGGGATGCTAAATATACATGTTTTTATTTCAAACCTCCTGCTTTTTATTGTGCATAAACTTCAACTAGGTTTAATCTTGACCCTACAAATAAAACTGACAAATGCCTCTAATAGTTCTTTATCCATCTTAGCGAAAACTGTATATACCACAAGTATGCTAGTTTTCCCAATATATAAGTATTTAATATATGTACTCTTTTCCTCGAGTGATAAAATAAAAACTTTCTCACCAAATAACTTTTTCATTTCTACCGTTATGTCACTTTATTGCCTTATTGTACTTTCATTCTCTCCAAATTTCACTGCCAGTACATTTATTTTTCCCCTTGTATAATATATTCCATTTGTCTTTTGAATTTGAAAAAACCCTTGCTGTTCAGTTTAACTGTAATCTAGCTTTTTAACAATTTTTTTCAAATTTTAAACGATCTAAGCGCTTTCATCCAAACTTATCAGACTTCATCAAGTCCTATAACAAGTTTAGAGTAAAGTACTTTAAATCATTTAAACAAAGTTTTTTACAAACTGCTTGAAGGCTGCATTTTGTGTTCTTAATTCTTTTTGGTTAAAAACTAATGTACAGTGAAGTTTCGTATTAATTATACATGTGTGTGGAGAGAAATACATAATTTGAACAACTAAGCTGAAAGGCACGGGGGAGATGGAAGTGCTTTTCTTCTTTCTTGTTGTGTGTCACCTTGGTTATGACAGAACGCTATGAATTTTTCAAAATACTATAGTCTCATTCATGCAGACCTTGTTTTTATCTACAGTAATGTAATCATCTGCTTATAACAAACATGTAGGTATTACAGTTCCTTTCTCATTCTTCCATTTTGCTTCTCTTGTTTCCAAAAGTACATGTCTGCATTATTGCAGTCATCATCAGTACAAAAAGATACATGCTGAAGGAGCATCCTTACTTGACTCCTCTTCCAATTTCTATTTTAACTCATCCATCCATTTACTGTATGTTTCACAACACATTTTTACCACATTCACTGCTTTCTCCCCAATGCAATGCCACAAATATTTTCCACATTGCCTAACTACACACAGAATGAACAAAAATATTTAACTCTATTTCATTTGTATCAGAAGTATTAAACTGCACCATTAACTATTTGTAATTGTAATCCTAAATTCTGTAAAACACAGCGCCAGATTCCATAAGACTTGTATATGTAACGTACTACAGTGTAAGGCCTATTTGTAAGGCAGACTTACAGTGTAGTAAGTCACTTACACTAACAGCAAGTCTTAAAGAATCTGATTCATATTCTTTCCATGGTGATACTGTTTTGTTTTTTCCTACTTCATTCATAAATATTTCCAGCAAGCCAAAGATTTCAAAAATTACTTCACAAAAATCTTCTGTACCTAAACAAATCAGTGCTCTTATATTTAATAATTGAAAATACATTGGCAGTATATTGTCCACAATGTCTTACCTATGCATGCTATCATAATTTTTTTTTAGTCCTACCACTTGCCATTTTCTTTGAATCTTTTATCTGTCCATCATTCTCAGTCTCCTTTCTTCTCCCATCTCACTTATACATTTATTCACAATGTCAGCTTAAGTATCCATTTTTTCTAGCCAGCAACCATCCTGTTGCAGAGGTATGCCCTTAGAACCACCTTTTCCACTGGGCAGGCTTACTCTAAAGCTCCTTCTTTCAGTCTCCACTGGACTAATTTCCTTCTTTGGTTTTCCAGGCAATTCACTTTCCTACAGCACTCCTGTCACCAGTTCGGCCATGTCACTCCAACTTGACACCTCTCCATCATTCGGTTCCTCTCTTCCCTGCATCTATATCCATACTGATGTTTCCAGCCCTCCTTCATTCATATCCCTAACCATTACTTCTTCTTTCGTATAATTCTATCACTAAACTTTTGTTCACTTCAGTCTCTGTCTTGATGTGCTTCTTCATCACCTTATTGATTTTTCCTCGGAC